>NW_024087895.1:0-4233 GCF_009730915.1 Dioscorea cayenensis subsp. rotundata
GGTGTGATAGATTCTATCTCCGTTCCTCGAGTTTGATGAGTGTGATCCGCAAGTGCACGGAGTCGTCAAGTAATACCTCTCGTGCGAGCACGAGAGGGTCGTATTCCCTGGGCCCAAGGATCTACCCTTACTTCCTCTTCGCTTATTGTCTAGTCGATGCAGTTCGAAAAGGTTTCCCTAATCTATTAATTTAAATAAGATAACTACAAGTGGAGACTAAAATACGGAGAGGGGTATAAAATCAGGGGAAAGGAATGGTCACGGATGCGGATTCCCTAGGGGCTACTAAAGTGCACGGGGATGCTAAGAATGTCATGCAATTGAAGGTTTGGACCTGGAGATTTCATAGATTAGGTCAACCCGATGGTCACGGCCATTGACCCCTAATCCGGTATAAGTATTGACACAGAATTTCTTCCGATCAAATCCTCATACGATTGCATTAACAAGTGGGGAAATTCCAAATTAGAGCCGGAACACAACTTGGTCTAGCCCTAATGGTGGAGGGGTACAGAATACCCGATGGTCACGGGCGTATTCGATACATGAATCCCTTTCCAAACTTGGTGTGTCTAGTACAAGGGCGATGGTCACGCTACCAAGTACAACCCTAGCAGCTTGGTTTTACAGAGTTCTCATGTAAGCAACACATCAAATGCACCAAGAATGAATCTCAAAAGCACAACAATTGCAATAAACAAACTTAAATCATCCAAATACACAAGTTCACCCCTAAGGTTCACCGCATCCAGTGACCTTGCGGTCTACTCGACCATACAAACAAATCCAAGCAACAAATCCATGCAAACAACTACAAATGGCATAATAAAAACTCCCTCAAACAATGGAAGAAGGAAGACAAGCCAAGCTAGGTGGAAAGGCTTCCACGGACGCCGCAATGGGGGCGGCTTCCCTCGTCGTCTACAAACTCCCAAAGAAGAGATCGATGAAGATCTAGCCAAATCCGAGCTTCTTCCTTAGATTTCCCTTCTCCAAAACATGTAATCTTGCCTCTCAAAGACTGGTGAAAATCGGCTTGAAGAACTCTCCCAAAAAACTCCTCTCCTTGTCCTAGAAGAAATCAGCTTCTTATATACCCCGTCAGTCCATGCGGGCTCCATGCGGGCGCATGGAGCCCGTGAAGCTCACAGCCAAATGCCAAAAAATCCTGCCGTGCTACAGTGTTTTTGCTGCAGTATCGAGCCTTGATAATTTCCATCAAACCTCATGGGCATCCATGCGGGCGCATGGAGCCCGTGAAACTCCCAGCCAAATGCCCGCAGCAAGAACAATGACCTGCTACAGTACCACTACAGTGCCGGGACCCCAAAAATGCCGTTTTTGATGTCGAATTCATCCGATTTGCATTTTTGAGCATTGTTTGACTCATTTAAGACCTGCAACAACGAAATAACCAATTTAGACATAAAACGGGAATCAATTCGTTAACATATTCACAAAAGATACAAGATTAATACATATAAAATACATACATTTAGGCGTTTATCAAATATCCCCACACCTAAGCATTTGCTTGTCCCCAAGCAAACACACATGAAAGAATAAGGGCAAAATGATAAACGGCTAAATGTACGACCTCAAGCTCAAATAGTGAAGAACCCCACGAGCACGGATGAAATGAATTCAAGAAAATGAGTTGTACAATAACCGACTCGATGAGAGATAGTCATGATTCCTTTAGAGTGCTTTCCCGTGAGTGTGTGTATGCTTCATCCCTCGCTCTCCCCATTCACACCACGTTCAATGACTACCAGTGTTAAAAATGTTAAAGACACCCTCAATAGTAGGTCAAGAGTCCTTCGGGTCCACATTCAACACTTTAGTATCTAAGTGAATGCATGATTGAGTCCAGGAGAACAAATACTTCTCTTTTTCGAGTCCGGCTAACGTAGACTGCACAAAAATATTTTTATAATCTTTCGGAAGGATGCACATGCTGATTAGGCACAAGAGCCACCCAACCTACTTGATTACAGGTCTACATAGACGCATTCATGCTAAATTAGCAGGAGGAATACTGACATAGACTCTTTTCTTTGAGATAACAAATATATACATGTCTCCCTCGAGCACCTTCATGCAAAACTTCACTTAGGGATAAAAGCAAAATGAACAAAAGGACCAAAAGCTCTTAAAAGACCATTGAGGGATGAATTTACCATTCTAACACTTTAAATCAAAGCAGTGGGTTAGCGAGGTCAAACGAGGTAGAAACACTGTGTCAAAGCTGTGAAGAAAGCACTAGAAAGAAAAACATGACTTCCTTATAGCACAAATAACCTTACAACTCATTACTATCATTCATTCAAGCCAGGAGGTTCCTAACAATATATCATAGCTATCACTGGTGAAGTAAGCATGCAAATAACCCATCCCCACACCTAGAATCGTACATTGCCCTCAATGTACACTAATCAGCAGAACATGGTGGAGAATCCATAATAAGTAAATGATAAAGAGACTGCCCCAATTGTTTGATGAAGAGTGTTCATTGAAAGTGCAGTCATTGCCAGCAAAGGGTAAAGGAGAAGAGGCAACAATCCGTGAGAAGTCCCGATGTTGTGGTAAGGCAAAGGATGGCACTCCACTTGATGCCGCATCGTGTCGTGACCGTTTTGATAAAACTCGCTTGATCGGCCTACCTATACCACAAAAACAAGTGATCAAACCGATATTTTTAGGAATACAATCATAGGAGGTAACTAGAACATCATGGAATTAAGGAAAAAATGGAAAACACAACAATTTTAATGTGAAGAATGAAACTTTCAGCCATTGCTACAGTAACTCACGAAAAGTTTTTTGCAAGAGTTTCTCCTACACATCAAGCTTCCCAAAATTTACAAATGAAGGAAAAACTCAAAGAATTGGGCAACCACCACATCATAACAACCAAATATATCATTCAAGCATCAAAAATAGAATGAAAACACAATGAAACCCAAGTTTGTAGCAAAACCTAGAATTAGAACTTGGAGGCTTGAGGTGATGAGATCCGGCGGAAAGGTTGATAAAGCTTCGATTAAAACCGAAGAGCAAGTTTGCAAGATGGAGGAGAGGCGATTAGAGAAGAAAAAACTAGAAAAATTGGTGGAGAAATGAGGTAGAGTGAAGGAGAGATGAGAGAAAAACAAGAGGAGAAGAAGGAGAAGAGAGGAAGGGGAACAAAGCCCCCCTAAATGGGCTGCCCAGTCCATGCGGGCATCCATGCGGGCGCATGGCGCCCGCATGGGCTGGGAAAAACCCAGCCTGAGGGTCTTACGGGCGCCCATGCGGGCGCATGGCGCCCGTGAGCCCCCCAGCCCACGCGCGGCCAGTGAGGCCGAGAGCCTCACGGGCGCCCGTGAGCCTCTCAGCCCACGCACACAAGCACCCCGCGAGGGGTTCCATGTGGCCACAAGGAGGGCCACAAGGCCCCGGAACATGCCACAAGTGTCCATACGTGCCGTATACAGCCCGTATGGACCTGGAAAATTGAAAAATTGGCATGGTTCCTCTTGCAAACACAATAAAATACGAATTACAACCATTTTAGCGCCGGGATGACAATAAAACACAACTAAACAATACTAATTCAAGGCCAAAGCTACACAAGAAAGCCTAAGCATGAGTTGAGCACGACAACAAAAATATGAGAACTTCACGAGCATATGAATTCAATCACAACTAAGAAACTAAAAGAAATACGAAAATTTAAAGACAATGAACTTAAAAACTTGGGTTGCCTCCCAAGAAGCGCTTGTTTAACGTCATTAGCTCGACGTACCTTCATACTTACCTCAGGGTGGATCAAATGGTGGGGACTTACCTCCAAGTCCAAGAGAAGTGCTCCAAGATAGGTATGGTTTCAATCGGTGACCGTTAACCTTAAATGTACCTTACAGTGTTTTTTGCTACAGTACCGAGCCTTGATAATTTCCAGCAAACCTCACGGGCATCCATGCGGGCGCATGGAGCCCGTGAAACTCCCAGCCAAATGCCCGCAGCAAGAACAATGACCTGCTACAGTACCGCTACAGTGCCGGGACCCCAAAAATGCCGTTTTTGATGTCGAATTCATCCGATTTGCATTTTTGAGCATTGTTTGACTCATTTAAGACCTGCAACACCGAAATAACCAATTTAGACATAAAACGGGCATCAATTCGTTAACATATTCACAAAAGATACAAGATTAATACATATAAAATACATACATTTAGGCGTTTATCG
>NW_024087896.1:0-4677 GCF_009730915.1 Dioscorea cayenensis subsp. rotundata
TTCAGTTAATATGCATTGTTCATAACATTTGGAATTAAGAATTTAAACTGACTACAGTCTTGACTTGAACGCTATGAAGGCTCAAAGGTGTGTGACAAGAAAGACATGTCCACTGAAGTAAATATAGAAAACATATAAGCAAAACAACAGTGTTCAACACAAAATCGATAATTCAAACTCTAATCAAACAAGTTAAATCCTAATCATCATCATCAGATTCCCCAGCAGGTTCCTCTTTCTTTCTGGTCTCGGCAGCTGCAGCTGGTGTAGATGCAGCTCTGCAGCAGCAACAGGAGCAGCTGCAACAGCGAACTTGGTTGATCCTGCATGATACAACAAGATTCAACCCGATTAATTAAACTCTTTGTAAGCCAAGAAAATAGGTAAAGCATCCGATCATTTGATACAATTCTCACCTTCAAATACTCTTCACTTTCTCGGTCTGTGGTAAGAAATAATCAGTTGCAAGAGCAACGCGAGAATATTCTTGTACATTTGATGAACATGTGATGGGTGCTGCTGCTAAGGTCGGGTAAGATATGGCTAATGAAAGTGAGGTGAGCACAGAGACACCATTTGCAAAACTTAGTAACAAGATCATCATCTGTGAGGTCAAGCACTCTCAGGGCTGAACACTGAGCTGTCATTATAGACAGACAAAAACAACAAGGCCATATGGAGAAGGGCCTTATTCCAAGCTTGGCCAGGAGGGCAGCCCTCAGAAGAGCCTACTTCTCGCCCCTTAATCAGTTCAACAGGGGTGATAATTTCAACAGTACCTTTGTTAATCTTCAGTTGGAATATTCAGAACCTGTTGAAGGCATAAACACAAGTATGAAAAAGGGAAGACAAGAAAGATAAATATTTTACAGGGCTTTGAATAAGAAAACCGCAACACAGATATTTCAACTCCACCAAAAAATATAAATGCAGACACAAGAATTTGGAAACCAGATAGAAATGTTGAAATTCAAGATATTTTATGAACCTGAAAGAAGGAGGTTTGTGATGGATCCAAACCAGTGTTTCCTGGAGGAACAATTACATCAATAGGAGCAAACTAAGTCCGGACACGTCAGCAGGAGCTCCAACCTGATTTATAGAAGAACCAAAATAACTTAGTCAATCCCAAACACAAGAATATAAACAAATAATGTAACAAACTATAATGCATCTAGTGTCAAACCATTTGTATGGGGATCAATATAAAATAAACAACAGTTTCCAAGATGATTTAACAATCAAGCTTGCATTTTAACAGATTAATCACAAACCAGACTTCATTTCTGCGTAACCATAGCAGATTGATCTCAACACCTCTGTCAACTGCTAGCCTCCTATTAAGTGTCAAAAGCATCAGAATAACCACTCAGAATAAACTTGAATCAAAGGTCCTAGTTTAGATTTTGGAGAAGTTCTAACCAGTTTTGCTAACTTCTTACAGATCCAAGAGCAAAGAATGCAAAGAATATAAATTCCATTACACAAGAAGGCATTCTCATGCTACAAAAATAACATATGATGGAGCTTAATCTCAAACTAGATGGACCATATCTGAAGCAGGCTTCCATCTCTAAGCATAGATATCTTTTACAAAGACACATTCTCAAAACCATACATGATTCATAGGTTTCCTTGAAGGATTAACTCATCTAAATCACAGCAACTAAAGTCCAATATAAAATGTAGTTCCAAGCACAGCTATCCTCTAAATTTCATTTCCATAATCCCTCAACAGTGAACCATCTAGATATGGCTAGACCATATGTTCTTCCAACAGAGGATAAAAATAGCAAGAGAAAAATGCAGGGGGGAAGAGAACAAAAAGAATTTTTACTTGAATGTCTCTGAAAATTGAGCTAATTATGTATACACCTTCCATAAAACAAAATATAATGTATACTCCCCAAATTTTGATATTTTTACATATCCCCTCCTCTACCCCACATGCATCATTAGAGTATATTAATTAATATTAATCTCAAAAGAATATGTAAATTTCCTCTTTAAAGAGTAGAATTATCTTAAATGGTAAGAGTGTGGATTAGATATTTAAAAATATATTATATTTGTTTTATGATACTCTGGTAACCCTTTACCAGAGGCAGAAAGTATAAACATGCAAAATAAATCTATCAAAGGGTAACCATGATTTCATCTGGGGAACATATGCAATAACTGAAATTTTTAGGAGTCACAAAAAATTAGCTAATAATGTTCTTTTCACTCATCATAATATTTTCATTCAAACAAATTCAAGAAACCAATTAACTCTTTCCAACACCTAATTATTAGCTCTCATACAAAAATAAAAAGGACAACTAAGAATAGGTTAAGAATTCCCCTATGAAATGTTCAGTTTAATGGAAATAATATGCATAAACAGTAAAATAAGAGAAGATTCCTGATTTTTCAATAGAAATCTCCACTTTGCAAATTACAACAAACAATCTTCATTCCTAAAATCCTTACCTTTCCTCAAACCAGTCACTGGTTTGTACTTGTCTATCAATGAACACACAACAAGAATAACTAACAAAAAAAAAAAAAGAATAAAAAGAAATATTTAGATAGAACTGAAACTCTACCTTGTACTCTAGCGACTTCCTCACTGACCTCCTCTCAAATCTCCCTTGGTGAAAATCATTCCCACATTTCCCTAAATCAAACAAGCACAATCAATAAATCCAAACACACCAACAATCAATACAAAAACAAACCAAAATCATGAAAAACAAAAAACAAAAGCCATACTACGAGGAGTGGAAGAAGGTTCAGCAACGCCTTGTTGCCAGTGTTCTCCGCATGGAGCTTGACGCAACGGCGAATCAGAGTATTCTTGCCCATAAGCACAGTAGAATCGCCGCGCAGCCCCTTCCTGACTGTTCTGCATCTGGTTCGATCCCACGTTGTCGGCCGCCACGATCAAAAACCTGGGTGTACTCATTGAGCAAACGGCACAGCTTCTATCGTACTGCACCTTCTTCTCCGCCTTGGAAAGCTTGATTGCCATTGCTGAGAGATCGAAGGAGGGATCTGGAGAGAGGATTCAGAGGGCCAAGACGAACCTAGGGTTTCGTCGAGGTGGAACGGAGAGCTACGCCGTCTCTTTAACCTCCAGCTCTGGTCTCCTTTTCTGAAACCCTAGCACTATTTATATTGATGTTGGAAATGGATGATCATCCATAAGCCCTAGATCCAACGGTTCAGATGTGATCTTTATGCATTCCGTTGGATCTGAATAAATTTCCTCGAGATCTGCATAGTTTTTAATCGTAGTCAATCTGACATTTTCATCTTACAGGAGTTTTCTGATTTTTCACATTTGCAAAATATTAATCTCTTTCTCAGACGACCATCTGTTTTACATAGCACTTATAACTTTTTGAAAATATTAATAAAAATTAGAACATAAGTTAATGCGATATTAACCTCTTAGGGCCCGTTTGGTTAGCGATAATGATATATTACCACGTAACGAGATTATCGTGGTAATAAGATACGAACGTTATACGCCCGTGAACGTCTGTGGTAATTCATGATAACCACGTTTTTCGTTGAAACTCAGTAGTTACATAAGTAATAAAAACTTGGTAATATTCTAAATTTCCCAAAATACCCTTTGTGTCTACTATTTTATGCAAGTTTAAATTTAAAAATAAAAATAAAATTTTCGAGTAAAATTAAATTTTCAAGCTAAACATATTCCTAAAATAATGTTATTCAAATTTAATTTTTTTTATCCAACGAATAAAGTATGAAAATTATTATTTTTAAACAAAGGGCATATGTGTCTAAAAAAATTCAGATTACCACCCATTTGAGTCCAACATAGCCACCTATTTTGGTGATAATGGAATTACCAAGTTTCTTTGTCATCTTTCCAAGGTTAAGTAATCACAGATTACCATCAATATTACCACCACTAATAATTCAAACACCAGAATGCTGAAAAGATTACTGACGTAGCAATGTACAGTAAACGTGCAAACATTACCGCCAACCAAACGGCCCCTTAGGTTTTATATGTAGATTTGATTTAGATCCGCACCCGATACCTAAAACTCATCCTTCTTCATCTTGAGAGATTCCTTCCACCTAAATAACCAAGACTCCCGAAGATTGTTGTTGTGCCACTCCCCTGTATGAGACTTTTACACTAATATAAAGCAAAAGTTAGAGCCCTATTACCAATAATGTTTATTTTACTTTAAAATTTGTTTTGTAATTATTGATTAAAATGGAATGCGAAATATCATGCTATGAGCAGCAATGCAAGGTTTTGTTTTTGAATCTCCAGAATCACAATTTATAAATAATTGAGTATTAATAATTGAGTGCAAACAGAAAAGCCATGTTAATTTGGTGAAATCACATCAGACATTAGTGCTTATATACAACAGAATAGCCCTTCTACTTTGATAATACACAACTACAATTTAGTGATTTGGTGAAACATACATCAGAATAGCTCTATTAATTTGATTATACACAACAACAACAATAAGCTTGTTCTTCATTTCAATACATAAAATAGTTTTTGAATTACTTAAAACAACTAGAATACAATAATTATACACGTTGATCATTTGTGCAATCCTTTTGTCTCTTATTAATAGCACATTTAAAACTCTTTTTGATTATTTGTCACCCAAGTTCGTGATACTTTTAGATGAA
>NW_024087897.1:0-9593 GCF_009730915.1 Dioscorea cayenensis subsp. rotundata
TGAAATACTTGCTACCGCATATGTCTTTTGTTGTTAGTAATAATTGATCTAATCAAATTAGGGTTTGAAAAAATCGTTCTAATCAAATTAGGACTATTAATTACAATTAATTGATAATTAATCAACAATTGATTAATTATTAATGATCGATCACATGAACACATGAATATTTGTGAAAGATCAGGGTTACCTTTCACAAGCGCAAAATCCTCCAACGCACATACAATGTTCTCGAACTTTTCATACTTGATCCAGAAGAAGTGATGGCTTCTTTTGCTCCAAGCAACTAATGTGAATATTAGGCTTTTTGCCGTAGCCGTTTTTTGATGGCAATCACAAATTAATTAATTGTGAAACCCTAATCTCATATCACATATTTATGGAGTAAATATATTCGGATAAGGTTAGAACATGAACCATCTTTAGCAAATTAGTCCATACTAATTTTATAATCATGTACATCAACAAATTGCAATTTAATCCAAAGATTAGAGATATTCATATGTGAGAACCCAACATAATATTTTACATATTAGTCCTTCTATCAATAAATATTCCATATAAGTGGGATAATTAGACCACTAATGGCACTGTCGATCTCCACTTATATGTGTTTCTTTACACTATTGGACATAAAACAATTTAAGAAAAATGTATAATAATATATATTTTATATATAATAAACTAATTTCAAAAAATTAACCTGCCGGATTTATCTAATACATAAGAAACACAATCTACATTATTCTCTCCTACAGTAGGAGTGATAAATCCCATCTTGGATGACTACAAACCTTCATGTATTTATTATATAACCCAATGTGTCCATATATAGCCTGTAATTGGCATCACCGATTGACACTATCAAAGTAATATAATTTATACATAAGATTTAATAACATCCTCAGGTAATAAGGACTTTTCATGTAAGAATAAACTTTTTGTTCTATGGCAGTGTTTAGTATAAAAGTTACAGTATGATCCAGTTCGATATTTGTCAACTCATAAATATCCATCAATGTTACTTAAGAGTCTCCACTCTAGTGGTTGAGACATCTGACTCTATCACGTATAGTAGTACTAATATGTGACAAACCAATAATGAATACAAAATCAGTATTTTTATCTCATAGGTTGTGAACTATTTTGGGTTGCAAAGAACATAAATAATCATGTCTCACTTTAATGATCTCTATCATTAATTTGAAATCTATACAATGCAAGTCCATAATAATATATCATCAAACATGAATAATACAATACCCATAATTATGCATTCAATGAAATAAAACTATTTTATTATTAAACAATAATTAAAATTGGCTTTGTAGGGCATACTAGTTTTTCATTTGTAACATCAATCTAATTCGTATTCTCTATTTTTAATAAAATTGAGAGGTTTATAGTTTCCGATAACATATGAAAACTATGATATATAAAAAATTACAAATCAACGTTATATATCCTATATCTGTGAAATTAAATCCTTCTAAATGGAGCAGAATTCTTGAATAATAATTCCTTTTTAACAGTTTCCTTTTGCAATTGTTGCAGGTGTACAAAGGAACACTACCTGATGGACAAATGGTTGCAGTAAAAAGATCTCAAGAGAATTCATTGCAAGGTGGGCATGAATTCAAAACTGAGATTGAGTTGCTAACAAGAGTACATCATAAGAATCTTGTCAATCTTGTCGGCTTTTGCTTCGACCAAGGCGAACAAATGTTGGTTTATGAGTATCTGCCTAATGGTACTCTGAAAGAAAGCCTCTCGGGGATGTCGGTAATTCGTTTAGATTGGAAAAAGAGACTATGGATTGCACTTGATGCAGCAAGAGGTCTCTCCTATCTGCATTATCTTGCTGATCCTCCCATTGTTCACAGAGATATAAAATCAAACAACATATTGTTAGACAGTCACTTACATGCCAAAGTCGCCGATTTCGGTCTCTCCAAACCAATGGCTGATGACAGAAAGGGCCATGTCACCACTCAAGTCAAAGGAACAATGGTGAGATCTTAAACCGAAATTAACTATAATAAGTTTATTTTGTTAAGATGTTATTTTATGTATTTGCATTATATATTACTTTAAACTGTATTCTATAATAATGTTTTATCAGATATTAGTTCAAACTAGTGTTAACTCTGCAGTCATCATCTTCTTCTGTTTTGTTTCATTTTTTCCTTTTCCAATCTATAAAATTGATGCTTTGAACTCGCGATCTGAGTTGGAAGGGAAATGAAATACCACCTTTGCTATTGCAGGGATGGTACATTAATTAATTCTCAAACATCGTTTGTTTGTTTTTTTTTTTAATTCGTTTTCAATATTTGCAGGGATACTTAGACCCGGAATACTACATGACGCAACTATTAACCGAAAAGAGCGATGTCTACAGCTTCGGTGTATTACTGCTTGAGCTAATAACTGCAAGAAAGCCGATAGAGAGAAACAAATACATTGTGAGAGAAGTAAAAGCAGCCATTGACAGGAAGAAGGAACTGTATGGCCTTGGGCAACTTGTTGATTCAACAATTGGATTGTCCAATACATTGGCTGGATTCAACAGGTTTGTGGACTTAGCTTTGATGTGTGTGGAGGAATCAGGAACAGACAGGCCTACAATGAGTGAGGTGGTCAAGCAGATTGAAAGTATCATGCAACTTGCAGGCATTAATCCTAATCCTGAATCAGCATCAACTTCGGCCAGTTACGATGATTCTTCGCGAGGCCATTTGTACGGCAATGAAGCTCTTGTGAATTACAGTGGTGCCATACATTCACCAAGGTCTGACACCAAGTGAATTTGGATGTTTTTTTTAAGTGTGTTTTTCATCCATGGTTAGTTCCATGTCTTTGTTTTGGTTTATTTGTGTTTGCATGTAATTTATAAGTCTTTGGTTGCTGTAAAAATTCTGGATAGGTTTGGGTTAATCAGTTTGGGATTAAATCATTCATTGATCATGTAAATTATTTTATTTTATTTTATTTTTTTAATTTTTTTATAATATGGACCGACAAGTATAGAAGTGCACTATTTATAATAATTGATTGACTCCTAAGGACTTATTAACACGGGGATAGGCACGACATGGGTAATGAAAGCTTATCACATGTACACTTCAAAAAATTACAGGTATTATACTAAGCTAATAAGTACTCCCTACTATATAATTTTTAAAGTGGAGGAATATAACTCCTCCCTCATGTCACATAGGATTTATTAAGCTCATTTGAATTGTACTATATACAGTACCTAAGCACAATTACGGTTGATGAAGTTAGGGATTTGTTTTTATTATTTTTTTATGTTTTAAATTAAATTATTACATAAATATATGTAGTGATAAAAATGATTTTTTTTAAAAAGTAGATAAACCACTTCAATTAAAATAAAACAAATATAACAAACCTCCACTAACCAAGAGTGAAGGACAAAGCGAACAACAATATCAATAAAACCCCGTATCCACTAGATGTGGCACAACATGGTGATAAAAATGTGTTATGCATAAACTATTTATCTTAATATTTAAAACCGCATAAGAATTTTATTTGATACACATTTTTTTTTTTTTGAATAATAGACGACAAATGCCTTTTTTATATGAATATAAACAGTGTTGTCGGGGAGGGATTTGAACCCATGACCTCTCTCTTATACTTTGGTGTCATACCAATGGTTGACGATACACATTTTTTTTAAACAAAATAGATAAATCATAAATATATATATAATCATAAACGAAGAGTTCAAAAGTACAAAACCATGAGAAAAGGAAAAATATATAAAGTACTAAAAGCAAAATCATAAACGAAGAGTTTAATATTCATTTTTCACTATGGAAGACAAATCCTTCATCTTTTGTTTGTTAAAATGAACATCATTTAATTTGATTCTTGTAAATATTGGTTTGAATGAATAATTTTTTTTATTATTATTTTTTTAGTTTAATAATAAATTGATTTTCTTTTTTTCATTAAGGTGGATAAATAATTTATTATTGGCGTATAAAACAAATATTACCTCTTTAAATTAATACATCTTAATAGACTCAATTTAACATGGAATATTAAAATATATTACATTAATTATTATTTCAAATTTATCTCATTTAATATCAGTTAAAAAGAGTTATTTGTTTTTACAGCCAAGAGAAAATCACCTCACAATGCATCTAGAGTTCTACATTTATAGATGAACACATACAATTAACAGTAAAGAAAAAAATAAAAAAAACTAAAAAATATATAAATTTTTTAGACAAACACGATAAATGCAATTAAGGAATGCACATAAACCAAAAATTGATCGTCTCGAATAACATTATAAAAGGCACCATGAAGAGTTGTTCAGTTGAGAACTTAAGAGATAATCATCACTACTGTAGCATAAATATTACAATATCAAGAAAATAAAATAGAGGAGGAAAAAAAACTTTAACTAGGACACAAAGAATTTTTGTAACAATTACAAAAGACATAAGTTTAGTTTTAATTCTCAATGTCCGGAACCACCACTAATCATAACCGAAACAGAACCAGAACCAAACAGGTCAAGTTTAGTCTGAGCCCAACTGAATGTCTCTCAGGCCCAGTTTGTTTGGTGGATGTCTTGATCAGATTCAGTTCAACTGAAGCGAATTGGGTTCTATCTGCCCACTGCCACCGTGGCACTCTCCCGTTCCAACCCTGCACACCGACACCCACCAAGGACATGGGTTCCCCTCCCTCCCCGCCGGCCTGGGGGGAGGCGCCGCTCCGGCGAGAGGCCGGAGCCTCTTCCTCACCGGAATAGGAATCAGCGAACTTATACTGTTGGATCTCTTGGGGCATAGCTGTTGCCAACTCTTCTTCACTTGATATATATGTATATATATATATTTTTCAGAAGAAATCTTCACCAATGACTGCATTTTCTTATCAATTATGTGCATTGAATCATTTTTTTTAAAGTCATATACCAATTAAACTTCCAAATTAACTTGTTTTTTTGTTCAGGTTTAATTAATTAGCATCTGTTGCTCACATGAGTGAAATTCTATAAATATATGAGTTGGACCAGCCTCTCTTTCTTTTGTTTTATGCTGAGTATGTTCATTATTTTTGTCAATGAATGATGGATAATCCAAAACATTGAAGTATTCAACTATACTACGTTATTATATATGTTCATGTTTAACGGCTTTCATGGCTCATTATTACATCCATGGCTTGTAAAACATCAATTAATCACTGACTTGAATGTTATTCCTTTGATGATGTCGGAGGTAGCAGGTAGTTGTTGACTTGGTTTCCCCTCGTAGAAGATTCAATCAACTTTATCTTTGTTATTTGTATGAGATTTATTTTTTTTAAGGCATATTGGCAAGTTGTCTACTTAGCTAACTAAAATGATTAAAAAGAAAATGGTATTTTCTTGGTTTAGAATCTATGAAGTTCAATTGGACAACTTGTTGCTGTCTCCTGAACAGTTGATATCATGTAGTCAACTCTTTCTTTTTCTTTTATAACCAAGTCAAATTGTTACTGAGCTAGGCAAGACCTGGTCCTTCTGGTCGGTCATCTATACCTCCTGATTCATGCAAGATCTTTGTCATTTTGAAGTTCTCTTATCTTAGATACTACGGACGAACATTCACTTATCATTGGTAGCATTTGGCATTTGGGACAAATGACTCAGAAATGTTGGATTTTTCTACTTTTCATTGTCTATTGAGTTGTGATTGTCACAGCAAATACGTACAGTATCTGATGAAGGTTAGTTTGCTGAATTTTAATCTAATAAAGTTATTTCATGTTTTCTAAAATAACAATATTTGCTCTTCTTTTGATTTAGCTGCTGCTCTTAAAGCTGTCGCCGATGGATTTCAGAAAAAACCTGGGAGCTGGAATGGTTTTGATCCTTGCGGCAGTGTTTGGCTTGGAATCAACTGCACTAATTATCATATCACACCATGTTAGTACATTGAAACTTACATCTCATCATATATAATCTTGTTAATGTTGTTAACTTAATCTTTCTATTTTCTTTAAAACCATGTATTATCAGAATATTGCCAAGTGTTGGAGTTACTGGAACTCTAGCTGGAGACATTGGAAATCTACCTGAACTGCAAATTTTGTGAGTGTTTTTCTTTTACTTGCAAATCGAATTTATGATTAAGAATTCATCTTAGATTTCTTAACCCATGCAGAGATCTTTCTTACAATCCTGGCTTGGGTGGATCCCTTCCTGCTTCAATTGGCAAACTACATTAAGGTAGCGTTTGGTTGGATATAATTAAATGCGTTGGATTTTGCAATTCTGATGTAATTGGAAATCTTTCAAAACTTTAAATCTGATCGATCGAATCTTGTGTTTGGTTGGATGTAACTCGAATTCATGTATTATAAGATTTTATGTTTGTTTGGAAAGATTCTAGAATCCTGGAATTGGAAAAACATGTGATGTATAAGTGTATGGATATGTCTCGATATGTCATATATACATATATATATATATATATATATATATACATATACATATATGTATATGTATATGTATATATTTGTGTATATATACATATATATTTATATATATATATACATATATATGTGTATTTATATATGTAAGCATAGTATATATAGGTATATATAGGGAATGTATATACATACATGTATGTATATATAAATATATGTATGTATATGTATGTGCATACATATATGTGTATATATGTATATGTGTATGTGTATATGTATAGATTTATGTATATATATGTATGTATATGTATGTGTATACATATACGTATATGTGTGTGTATATGTATATGTGTATATATGTATATGTGTATGTGTATATGTATATGTGTATATATGTATATATGTATATGTGTATGTGTATATGTATATGTGTATATATGTATATGTATATGTGTATATGTATATGTGTATGTGTATATGTGTATGTATGTATATGTATATATATAGATTTCTGTATATATATATATGTATATATACATATGCATATATACTGGTTTTGAACTCCCGGGATTTGGTTTTATAGTCATTTTGACCGTAAATCAAAATCCCTCAATGATGGGATTTCAATAGCACATGAAAAATGAAATAAATCAAAACAAACACCGGATTTTAAAAAGGTAAATGTAACTCCAAATCCCTTGAAACAAACACTACCTAACTGAAAAACTTGTAAGTATTTACGAAATTTGTTTTTTTTTGTTTTTCGATTTCTTTTATGATTTTTAATTAAATTATTGTATAAATATCGTGTGTGGTGATAAAATGTGTTATATATGAACCATTTATCTAAATATTTACTATGACATAATAATTTTATATGATGCATGGGATTATTATTATTATTATTATTATTATTATTACAAAGAGGAGAAGCTATAAATGTATTTAAAAAAAACCCTGGGAAACAAAGAGTTTAACCTCGGCATTCATTTTGTAGAAGTGATCTGAAGTGGGAAAGTTGAGGAAGTACCATTTCCTAAAAATGAAAAAAAGTGATATCGATTTCAATACTTCTAGTGATCATTTGTCAAAAATCGAGAATGGAATCGAAGAATTTAGGTATTTGATGGAGTTCTATGAGTTTAAAAAGATTTTGAAAATAAAAGGAAGTGAGTTTTTATATATTTTGCTCCTATTTCTGTAAAAAAAAATGTTAAAATGGGTTTAGTTCAAAATCCTCTTCAGACGGAAGTGGGGGAGGTGTCACTTCCCCTACTTCAGAATAAATGAACATCAAAAGTGGAGAAAGCCACTTCCTGCCACTTCTCCCCATTTCACTCGAAATGAACGGGGAAGTGAGGAGGGGAGAAGAATGAAGGATTTGAAACAAAAAAACAATTATATTTGATTTAATGAAGGAGTGGAGGGGTACTCTAAGGAGAGAAGTGTTTTTTTACCAATTTGTTGTTTATATAAAATTGATCATAACAATTTTTTATACATATCTAGGATAATTTTGTGCAAACTTTTGTTAATATTAATATTTTTTTATTTTTATAATTTTACTATAATTACTCATTTTTTTATGTTTTTTTTTATAATTTTTATATTATTATTATTTAAAAATTATATTATTATCATTAATCTTCAATTAGCACATTAAAAAATAAGGAATAAAAAATAATATGAAAGATGAAATTAGGTTTTAAAAAGATGCTATGGTAATTTCTCGAATTGATGAAGGAAATTTTGATCTTTTCATAGAGGTTTAAAGATTAATTTTTTTAGGAAAAATTGCTTGCATACCCCTATAAAACCATGAAATTGCTTAAATACCCCCATAAAAATACTATTTGCTTGCATACTCTCATAAAACTAACTTTTTTACTTATATATCCCTACCGTTAGTTACCGTTAGCCACCATTAGGGTTTATGGAATTAATCATACTTCCCATTTAACCCAACTTAACAAAATTACCTAATTACCCTTAATATCATCCAAGGTCATAATTTTTAGTATGAAATTATTTGTTATTTTTTAGTATGAAATTACCCAATTACCCTTAACATCATCTAACTACCCTTAACAATATTCAAAATTACCCAATTACCCTTAACCATAGTATGAAATTATTTGTTATGTATTGTTACACGTTGTAATTTTTACCTATTTTTAGGTTGTGTTTGTAAAGAGCATATGATAATCTAAAATGTTTTAGAGATGTTTGTAAAAACCTTAAAAAATATGAATTTACTCACAAATTCATAATTTTTAATAATTTTTAAAAATAATTAAAACGTATATAAAAAAATTATATTGGTTACCTATAGTTTAAATAATTTAAGTCTATAAAATATAATAAAAATTTTTGATGGGTATATTAACAAACTTATAATGGTCATTTGTTGAATGAAATGAGTAATATCTACAAAATAAGAATAAAAAAAATTCAAGGGGTATATAAGCAAATCCATTTTAGTAATTTACCCTTATTCCATCCATTGATTTAACACCATTAAGAGTCAACTTAACCATAGGGGCATAGAAGCAAATATAATTGATTTGTAGGGATATACAAACAAATATCATTTTTATGGGGGTATTTAAGCAAATTCATGATTTTACAGTATGCAAGTAAAAATCCCTTTTTTTTTAATAGTCTCGCCTTCCAAAAGACCACTATTAGGAGAATGGGATATGAGGGGTTTTCACCTCCTTACTCCCCCAACTAAACACACTTCACCCCTCCAAAAAACTTCTCAACCAAACAAGAGATAAGAGTACAAAACCATGAAAAAAAAAATACAAAGTACTGAAAATAAACTAAAATTCACCATAGATGGATAAAAAAAAAAGTTACAAAAAAACAATATAGATTTAGTTAGTACCATCAAAATCAAAGCTAGGGTTACGCTCTTGTTGCAGAGGAGGTCCTGGAACTGAATGCTCATTTTCACCATAGAAGACGAATTCTTTCATCTTTTGTCCCTTAATATCATGAGGTGCCATTGCCTACAAAATAGACATTATTTAATTTGATTCTTGTAAATATTGGTTTGAATGAATAATTTTTTATTATATTTTTAAATTTTTGGTTTGATAGTAAATTGATTCTCTTTTTCTCAT
>NW_024087898.1:0-15488 GCF_009730915.1 Dioscorea cayenensis subsp. rotundata
TATTTTTAAAACCCCACTTTGGTCTTGCTTTATATTGTTACCTTTTATTATATGTAGAGACAAGAATAACTTAATCACCACAGAAGTCCACACAAACCAATAAAAGAAAAAACAAACAAACAAACACAAAGACACATTCAACGCCGAACCCAGTTCACGTCCACTCCGCTCACGTCCGGGGGCAGCCCGAGATAAACAACCACTAAAGAGGTAAAATAGATGAGCACAAACACTATCACTCACACCTCAACAAGGATCACTACCCTTCTAGATAGTTCGGGTGCTCACACACCTCCTCAAAAGAGTCACTCAAGAGTCACACCTACAATCTACGAGCTAAGGTAACTTATATAGGCGCCTCACCGTCCCAAATATAGCACATACCTCTTTTTAGAATCTCCGCTGGCTACTAATTTAAAAACTCGCTGAAATTAGTTGATGCAACTCCCGTCTGTAACATAAGTTGCAACATGGCCCCTGATCACCGACTGATCGAGTTCCGGTTACGCTATGGACGACCTCAAGACCCATCAACCTCCCGGTCATGCTTAGTCCGAGTCGATGCAGCCCAAATCTCCCGATCCACGCCAGCAACTAGCCTACCTCCTCGGTTTCTCATCACGCGGTCCCTCGCAAGGGGCGCACGTCCTTGTGCGTCTTCATGAAACTTGCCAAACTTAGTCTTCAATTCACCTAAGTTTGGTCCTCAAATCTTGCCTTCAATAGATCTTCAATCAATCAATTCAATCATCAAGGATTCTTCAAATCATATCTCCTTCATTCACACCATGAATAGATCTTTCTTTAATTAAGCTCCACCATATTTAGTCTTCAATCATATCTCTCTAAGTATGGTGTTGATATGATCTTGTCTTCATGTTTCTAAGAATAATTCCACCAAGATCTTCAAGATAGCTTCACCATGATCTTCAAGATATTTGGCCCCATGTTGTAGACATACTAAAAATAGCTCCACCAAGATCTTCAAGATGTTTGCCTTGCACTCCAAGTCTCCTTGCCATGTCACAATGCTTGTCACATCATCAATTATGCTTTGTCACCTTAGTTGCCACGTCACTTGGTCTAGGTGTCAAATCATGCCAATAAATAGTCTGGTTGCACTAACAATCTCCCCTTTGGCATAATTTGACACAACCGCTTCAAGCCCAGATCGACTCCTGTTACAACGTTCATGCTACAACAACGACATGGACACGGACTAAAGCCGACTGTCTACAACTTCTAGGTACAACATCAACTGGAGAACAGAAACTAGGACTGACACAAGATATCATCTAGTTGCTTACAAAATACTTGAGAAAATATTAGAAACTGCAACTAGTGAGACAAAATACGATTAACCATAATGAACTGACAAATATAACAATGTTCAACACAATAAGACTAAATGTTCAAATGCCCAAGAAATGAAAAAAACAAATAACTAGTTAGATGCGCGTGCAAGCACACTTCTCCCCTTTGTGACATAATTGATCGTGAAAGTCCTCATAAAGCTGTTGCAGAACTTTGTTATACCATCTTGACGAACTCCCCCTATCTTGGGGTTTCACGGTCTTCATCTCCCCAGTCGTGGCCATCGTCTTCTCTCTTCTTCTTCTTCTCAAGAATTTCCAGTGCGAGATAGAATCTTACGCTTTTTGTTTGGCAATGCTAAACAATTACTGCGAGATAATGCTCGTTGCCTCCTCTCCACATCTTCTAGTTGCTCTTTCAACATCTTCTCATATTCTTCTTCTACCAATATATTTGCCTCTTCTTCCTCTTCAGGCATTGATGGTGGAGACACCCTTCCTACAGGTAAATCAATCTTCTTACCTGGGCTGAACAGCTTCTGAGAAATCTTCAGCTTCTTTACTGCTGTGACTGTTTCTCCCTTCCTGAGTTGTACTCCATATTGTAATAAATACTGCGACAGCAGTGCAGGATACCCAAGTGATGTCGAGGAGCTTGTACAGTCAGCTTCTTTCACAATATTCTGGAAAATCAGCCTTCCCAGATTGAACTTCTTGCCAGTACCAACAACAAACAATAAAAGCGCGAGCTCCTTCACTATACTGGAATTGTGTGGGGCTGGTAACTGATAAACGCCTAAATGTATGTATTTTATATGTATTAATCTTGTATCATTTGTGAATATGTTAACGAATTGATGCCCGTTTTATGTCTAAATTGGTTATTTCGGTGTTGCAGGTCTTAAATGAGTCGAACGATGCTCAAAAATGTAAATCGGATGAATTCGACACCAAAAAGCGGCATTTTTGGGGTCCCAGACTCATAGCGGTATTGTAGCAGGTCATTGTTCTTGCTGCGGGCATTTGGCTGTGAGTTTCACGGGCTCCATGCGCCCGCATGGGTGCCCGTGAGGTTTGCTGGAAATTCCATGATAACCCCTAGAAACACTTGCACTAGAGAGATTTAGACATCATGATATTGATTGAACAAAGAACTTGCATGGAATTTTGTTTTCATAGTTTTTTAGAGTGTTTGTTTGTGTGTACTCCCTACATATTCATTGGTGAGATGAACTATGTTTCTTTTTGACATTCTAGGGACTCAAGATATGAGCTTCATTCTCACCACCCCTCAAGAATTGAACCTACCCCTTGTTCATGCATGTATTGCACTAATCTTCATCAACAAAATAGGGCGATCTCTTTACCCTTCCCTTTCATGCTTGATTTAATTATTACGAATTCTACACCATGTTCTCGCTGATTAATGTACATTGAGGGGCAATGTACGATTCTAGAGTATGGGGATGGGTTATTTGTATGCTTACTTCACCATTGATAGCTATGATTTATTGTTAAGAACCTCCGGCTTGAATGAATGATAGTAATGAGTTGTAGTGTTATTTGTGCTATAAAGGAAGTCATGTTTTTCTTTCTAGTGTTTTCTTCACAGCTTTTGACACGAGTACTTCTACCTTGTTTGCCCCACTAACCCACTACTTTGATTTAAAGTGTTAGAGTGGTAAATTCATCCCTCAATGGTCTTTTTAAGAGCTTTTTGGTTCTTTTGTTCATTTTGTTTTATCTCTAAGTGAAGTTTTTGCATGAGAAAGTGCTCAGGGAGACATGTATATAATTGTTATCTATTGAAAAAAATGAAATGAGTCTATGTCGAGTATTCCTCTGCTAATTTAGCATGAATGCGTCTATGTAGATTGTAATCAAGTAAGTTGGGTGGCTCTTGTGCCTAATTAGCATGTGCATCCTTCTGAAAGATTATAAGATATTTTGTGCAGTCTACGTTAGGCGGACCCGAAAAAAAAATAAATAAATAAATAAAGAAAGGAAGAAGTATTTGTTCTCCCGGACTCAATCATGTATTCACTTAGGTAGCGTTTGGTTTGATGTAATTCTAAATGAAGTGGATTTCTAGTTACAATGTAACTGGAAATACTTGGCTTTCAAAATACAATGCAGTCAAATCTTGTGTTTGGTTGGATGTAACTGGAATTACTGTATTATAAGATTGTATGTTTGTTTGGAAGGATTTGTAAATCTGGAATTGAAAAACATGTGTATAAGTGTATGGATATGTCTGCGTATATGCATATATACATATATATATACATATATGTACATGTATATGTATATGTATATATTTGTGTATATATACATATATATTTATATATATACATATATATGTGTATTTATATATATAAACATACTATATATAGGTATATCTAGGGAATGTATATACATACATGTATGTATATATAAATATATGCATGTATATGTATGTGCATACATATATGTGTATATATGTATATGTGTATGTGTATATGTATAGATTTATGTATATATGTATATGTATGTATATGTATGTGTATACATATATGTATATGTGTATATATGTATATGTGTATATGTGTATGTGTATATGTATATGTGTATATATGTATATGTGTATGTGTATATGTGTATATGTGTATATGTGTATATGTATATGTGTATATGTATAGATTTATGTATATATGTATATATATACATATAGATTTCTGTATATATATATATATATACATATGCATATATACTGGTTTTGAACTCCCGGGATTTGCTTTTACGGTCATTTTGACCGTAAACCAAAATCCCTCAATGATGGGATTTCAAAAGCACATGAAAAATGAAATACATCAAAACAAACACCGGATTTTAAAAAGGTAAGGGATTTGGAGTTACATGTAACTCCAAATCCCTTGAAACAAACACTACCTTAGTTACTAAAGTGTTGAATGTGGACAGAAGGACTCTTGACCTACTATTGAGGGTGTCTTTAACATTTTTAACACCGGTAGTCATTGAATGTGGTGTGAATAGGGAGAGCGAGGGATGAAGCATACACACACTCACGAGGAAAGCACTCTAGAGGAATCATGACTATCTCTCTGAGTTAGTTATTGTACAACTCATTTCCTTGAATTCATTTCATCCGCTACCGTGGGGTTCTTCACTATTTGAGCTTGAGGTCGTCACGTTTAGTCGCTTATCATTCCGCCCTTATTCTTTTCATGTGTGTTTGCTTGGGGACAAGCAAACGCTTAGGTGTGGGGATGTTTGATAAACGCCTAAATGTATGCATTTTTATATGTATTAATCTTGTATCATTTGTGAATATGTTAACGAATTGATGCCCGCTTTTATGTCTAAATTGGTTATTTCGGTGTTGCGAGTCGATCGAACGATGCTCAAAAAAATGTAAATCGGATGAATTCGACACCAAAAAGCGGCATTTTTGGGGTCCCAAAGACCGTGGCAGCATCATGAGCGCAGCCGATGGCAGTCATTGTTCTTGCTGCGGGCATTTGGCTATGAGTTTCACGGGCTCCATGCGCCCGCATGGGTGCCCGTGAGGTTTGCTGGAAATTCTCAATACTCGGTACTATAGCATCGGCATGTTTTCTGGGCATTTGGCTGTGAGCTTCACGGGCTCCATGTGCCCGCATGGATGCCCGCATGGGATCGACGGGATATAAATGAAACCGATTTTTCTAGGGCAAAGGGAGGAGTTTTTGGGAGAGTTCTTGGAGCCGATTTTCACCGTCTTTAGGAGGCAAGATCACACGTTTTGGAGAAGGGAAATCAAAGGGAGAAGCTCGGTTTTGGCTAGATCTTCATCGATATCTTCTTTGGGAGTTTGTAGACGACGAGGGAAGCCGCCCCCATCGCGGCGTCCGGAAGCATTTCCACCTAGCTTGGCTTGTCTTCCTACTTCTATTGTTTGAGGGAGTTTTCTTATGCCATTTGTAGTTGTTTTTCATGGACTTGTTGCTTGTATTTGTTTGCATGGACTGAGTAGACCCCAAGGTCACCCGGATGCCAGTGAACTTGTGTATTTGGATGATTTAATTTTTGTCTATTGCAATTGTTGTGTATTTGTGATTCATTCTTGGTGCATTTGATGTGTTGCTTACATGAGAACTCGTAGAACCAACCCTGCTAGGGTTGTACTTGGTAGCGTGACCATCGCCCTTGTACTAGACACACCAAGTTTGGAAGGGATTCATGTACGAATCGCCGTGACCATCGGGTATTCTCAGCACTCCTCCACCATTAGGGCTAGACCAAGTTGTGTTCCGGCCCTAATTAGGGATTTCCCACTTGTTAATGCAATCGTATGAGGATTTGATCGAAGAAATTCGTGTCAATACTTATACCCGGATTAGGGGTTAATTGCCCGTGACCATCGGGTTGATCTAATTTAGGAAATCTCTAGGTCCAAACCTTCAATTGCATGACATTCTTAGCATCCTTTGCACTTTAGTAGCCCCTAGGGAATCCGCATCCGTGACCATTTCTTTCCCCTGATTTTATACCCCTACCTTATCATAGACTCTCTCGTGCTTGCACGAGGGGTATTACTTGACGACTCCGTGCACTTGCGGATCGCTCATCAGTAACCAATTCTGAATGCCAAGTCTAAACAGAACATTGTACTTGGCCGTAAGGGTGGATCTTTGAGTCTTGTTTCTACTCCCCATGACTCGTTCTTCCTCCAAAGTGATCTCTTTCGTAACTTCTTCATTCAACTCAAGCCCTTCTTCAAAGTTTCCTTTCACCTCGGGTTTTAAACTCCAAGAATTTATTCAGACAAGTGGGAGTAAAAGGGATCCACTTACCTCGAACATAGACTCTAGTAATGCTTTTGTCAGATGGTAGTAAATTACTGTAAAACTCTTGGACCAATGACAAACTGTAGCTTTCTCGAAATGTTGCAGACTTGTATAAACTTCTTTGTTGCAGCAGCTCAGTTAACCCATACTTCTCAAAAGCTCCTTCATCAATCATCCTTTCAACCACAATAACTCTCTCTTCAACAGATTCAAACTTCTTCTTAGATGCTTTGTCACGAAATCTGTCTTCATCACTGTCTTTTGCCTGTTGGATTGCTTTCTTCTTCTTTTCTTTCTTAGAGCTTGCTGATGGTTTCTCCCCCTGTTTTGCTACTTCAGTACACCTTCCCTTGTGCCTAGGGGAAGCTTCTACTTCGGGATCAGAGAAAGACTTTCTTTTGGACTTGCTAACATTCTCCTTTTTCTGGATTTTCTTTCTTGATTATGCTTTTTTTTTCAGACACTACTTTCTTCCCTTTAGCAATTTGGGCAAGACGGTCTTTGAGTGGGATCTCATCAGAACTATGTGAACTATTACTCAATATATATATATATATATATATATATCAAAGGATGCACACGAAGTCTAGATTTTTTTGGGTCCTATAGTAGAGAAAAGAGAGATCTTGTAAAGTCAGCTATTTTTCAAGCACTCAAGCAATCAATATCTACAAGCTATTGTCCTACGCCAGCTTGAGACTAAAAAACTCTATATCTTATTTGAGGTAGTCATAAGTTCATATTTTTTTTTCCAAGTTCTTATTCATTTTGTACTCTCTACTCTTAGTGGATATTATATTTTTCTTCTTAGTATATCTATATAACCCGCATCTTATGGTTTAATTTATGCGTGATATATAATTTTTTTTTAAAAAAAAAACCCTTGGTCAAAGTTTAATATAAGATTTTATTAACAAAAAAAAATATGTTTATGAAACTTATATTTTTAGGCAGGTCTGCTCCAAAGTAACTTAGAATGTGTCATAATACAATATATCAAAGTTTTGATTAAACAGTGTGTTTTATTTTTATTTATTT
This sequence comes from Dioscorea cayenensis subsp. rotundata, assembly GCF_009730915.1. NCBI lineage: Eukaryota > Viridiplantae > Streptophyta > Magnoliopsida > Dioscoreales > Dioscoreaceae > Dioscorea > Dioscorea cayenensis. The sequence continues at coordinate 7,178 of NW_024087898.1, forward strand.
ATTTTTATTTGCGTGGGTGCGTGTATTATGAAAAAAAAGTTTTCTATATGCATTTCAAAATTGGATTGCTTATGTATGTTATTACGTATTAAAAAGTGTTTTCTACAATGATAAAAAATTCATATTTAATTTAAATTTCTATTTATTATGTAATTATGATTAATTTAAATGCATAAATTGAAAAAAAAATAAATTATACTAAAATGTTAAGCATTATACTTTAATTTATAAATTTATGTTTTTTTAAATAAATTTTATAAAATTAAAAGTCTGAAAATATTTATTAAGAGGATCACTATCATACAAGTCAATAAAACAAGGGAGTTTTGAAGGTGTACCCTGAATAATTTTTAAATTACATATTTATCCCTGAATAAAAGATAATTATATATATACTCTTGAATAATATATATAATTGTGTATATGCCCCGGTTCAAATTAGTTGAAAACTATCTTTTAACAAACAACATATATATAAAATAACCATTATACCCTTTGCATATATACTGTTGAAAAAAAAAATTATTGTATTAATTAAATTGTACAAAGGTTATTTTGAACATTTTGTATATCTTAATCCAAGTTATAACCATAATTAATAAAATTTGATTAACTTTTATTAACGAAATCTAACAGTAGGGACATATCCGTAATTACTTATATTTTTCAGAAGTATATATATAATTATATTTTTTTCTGAGGATAAATATATAATTATAAAATTTTTAAGGGATTTATAACCAATTTTCCCATACAAGAACACTTTCAATCCCCTCGTATTAAAAACTACCCCTCTTTTATGACTTACGCACAATCCGAGTTAATAGCAAAAGTTTATCACATTATTTATATTAAAACATTATTTTATAAAATTGATCAATTGAAAAAAGTAATTAAATGGGTATAATTATATAAAAAAATTTACAAAATTTTAGCTTGTCAAATCAGTTGTTTCGTTAAAGAATTATCAATAATATGGAGAAAATCACAAATTCATATTCAACAAGCTAATCTCACGAAATCAAAAGTTGATTGCCATGTCGATTATATTATATAATACCTGTAGAGCAATTAGAAATTCATCTACATGAATCATATGCCCACATATAAAAAACAAATCACATAAAACTACAAGTATCAAAACATCACATTAATAATAACTCAGCGTTCTCCTCAACTTAATCTATAAACATGTCCAAGCATAACAAGATATGGAATGATCAGCAAGGACCAAAATGTATATTGGTAGATGGGACCTCATTGGAATCTTTCACAAGCAGTGAGAGTTCAACTTATGGGTGAGGATATATTTTTTGAAATGTGAATAATGGTTGTATGCGAGTGATCCCAGTGCCCATGTGTGGCGAGCCACATCCCATTTGCTCCGCCCAAATTTGTGCACACTCTTACCTTTCTTATTGTCTAGCGGTTTATCTTGGCAAAAAAAAATCAAATGATTGTAAAGAATTTTTTCCCTCACTAAATTTTCAAAGCATGCCATCTTTTATAATTTTTTTTACGGAATTGTCATCTTTTAAAATTCATCCACATTTGAGAAATTGCCAAAGGGACAGGTAAATATAGAAGTATATCAGTTACAGTAATTTACAGATCTCTCAAAAAACTCTCCCTGTCTTACAACTCTAAAAAAGTTGAAACACTATTTCTCCCCTATAACAGTATATAAACAGTATTATTAGAGAAAGGATTCAAATTCTTGTCTCTCAGTACTATTATGTTATACAATTGGATTATTTAATAGTTGACGTCATTTTTATAATTGCTATAAGTTTTTATATCAATAATTTAAGATCATTGGATTCAACATGTACGAATAAGAAATTAAACTCGTGTTGCCTAACAATCACATGTATTATTTAGCGTGGGCTAATGGCTATGAATAACTATTTTATTGAAGAAGAATGAGTAGGAAAACGGGCTTGTCAAACTAATTCAAATGATTTTTAATTAGACGCGTGAATAATAAAGTGGATCATCCCAAATTAAATACCCAAATTAATCTCTTTAGAATCTGTGCAATTAATCACCCTGCTAAATGTCGACCCCACCCCACTGTTAGTTATAACCCTGATTAGATCCCCATTAGATTTACTTTAATATATATAAATATATAAATTTTAAATATCATTATTTTATCTATATTGTTTGATTTAGATTATTTTTTCTTTTCTTTTTTTTTTTTAAACCACGATCTCCGCAACTAGCGTCTCCCTTTCTCTTAAATAGATTGCCTAGTGGTGATGACGACAAGATCTAGAATAGCAAACATAACTACGTAGGTGATCGTAGAATACCTACACCTTAAACAAGATTTTCTTTATACTACCTTCTTCCTGCTGTATTATGAGTTCTTTTTAAATCCTCAATTATAGCTATTAGGTCTTGTCAGATTATCATCATTTATAAGAGTAAAGCATAATTTTCAAACTATGTTTATAATTTCTTATTTTGTTTAGCTTTTTTTTATAATAGATCTACTATTTATTTTTTTTTTAAGCATATTGTGTTGAGCCGTACTCACATCCTTGCCAGCATTAGAACCAAAAAAACCTTTTCTGTAAAAAGAGAATTGCTTGTGGGCCGTGTAGTTTCACCTTTTTACATTGTTACCCTTACCTATCTTTAATTTTGATGCCTTGTTGAATGGTCTCCTAACCTCGGGTGAAATTCATATTATGCCTACAAAATCTTTTATACGGTTAGGGCAAAGGAATTGTTGATTGATCTCATTTGATAAGTTTCTGCTTTTGAAATAGCAGAAATTCCTCATCAATTTTAGAGGTCTTAGAGGCAGAATTTAGAGGGCTGTAAATAAAAGAATTGTAGAATTTGATGTTATTTAAGTACTTGCAAAATTTCAGATTTTATACACCTGTATTTTCTGAGATATGATTTTATTAGTAAACTATCTCGAATGGGATGTATGTGCAGAACATCAAAATTGATGAGTATTTTTTATGGTCATAGAGATTGATTTGGGTAAGGTAAAAAATAGAAAAGTTGTTTATTTTTGAGTTATCTGGTTGTCAGTAAAATTTTATTGATTTTGGACTTGTAGGTTGAAAGATATACATGTTGGAAAAAAAATATGTCAACATTATAATTCTGCAGAATAGTTGAAGGTTCAAATGAATGTTATAATTTAAGTATTTCTCTAAATAATGTGAATTTCGGATATGTCATTGTCTTAGGTGTCTACATTTCTTAGAATCTTGAAATTGTGATTTGGATTAGTATATGTAAAGTTGTGAGGGATTTAGTAATTAACAGTTATTATAAAATTGTTCATATGTACTTAGAGTAAATAATTGCTATTGTACCTCGCAAGATCCATATTTAGGAGAGTATAGTGAGAGCTTAATCTTTTGCATGTGTACCTTTCTAAAAGCTTTCTTGCAAACCTATGATTATCGTAAAATTCATTTTGTTGGTGAAACTAATAAGTTACTTCCCAATAAGTTACTTCCCAAATTCATTTTCTAAAAGCTTTCTTGCAAACAAATGATTATAAGTTGCTTTTATGATTATCGTAAAATTCATTTTGAATTACTTTTCTTTCACTGGAACATCAATTCCCACATTTTGATCGTATATGTTATTCTTTGAACTATTATGTTTGTAATTGTTTTGAGTATAACTAGATTATTTTTACTGTAAAGGAATGGGATCATGCGTATGCTTGTATATTTGCTCGACAAGTTATTCTGCAAATTCTATTCTGCCCTGACTTGTCTGAAAATTCTGTATGAAATTCTAAAATTCTGAAATTATGTTTTGTTTTCGGAAAACAAAGTTATTTTGATATAAATACGCTTAGTCTCCATTTAACTAGGCATTAATCCTGTCATTAGGGGTTACACACTGACCATGTCGACATGAAACTCTGACTCTGTTAAGAAACTATAGTTTCGCACCTTTTCGTCGATGAATAATAACGGCCTCTGATATTCTGGCTCGGGTCACCGAGGGTAAACAAACGAACTCTGATATTTTGGCTTGGGTCATCGAGAGTAAACAAATGATCTCTGTTATTTTGTTTTGGCCATAGTGATTTGGACATATATCAAGGTCACCAAAGCTAAACAAATGAACTCTGATATTCTGGCTCGGGTCACCGAGGGTAAACAAATGATCTCTGTTATTTTGTTTTGGCTATAGTGATTTGGAGACATATTTCTGTCTGATTTTAAATTGTATTTTGTTGAACCTCTTTGATTTCATGAACTGTAATTTTGATAAATATTTGTAATATCTGATATGTTTGGTTTTTTATTATGAATTTTTGGAAATTTTTTTTTATGATCCCAGTTATTTTTAATGGGTTACATACTGGTGCCGATCCTCTTGTGGTCTGACAGAGACATAAGCAACATCGAATGGCAAGATAGGAAGAATGGTGTGAAGATCTGATTGCCTTTCAATCAAATCTTCAAGTGGGAGAATTGTTGGCATAAACCCATTGGCCCAAAACCAATGGAACAAACCAATGGATTATAATCCATTAGCCCAAATCCAACTCCTCTTAATCCATGGATCACCCAAACAATGGCTGGCTTAAACCAATAACCTAAACCATGAACTTAATCCATGGATTAGTGCCCATGTGTTTAAGGAAAATGGTGGTTTTAGTTGGCCTATATATATGTGAGCCTATTCTCATTCTTAGAAACAACCTTGAGTGAAGAATCAAGTGAAGAAGTGAGAGTGAGAAGAAATTAGAGAGAGAAGAAAAGTGTGGAAAAAATATTTTGAGAGTTAGTCCAATCTCCTAGTATAAGAGAGAGTTCTGGTTTTCTCCATGTCATTAGAGAGTTTGTAACTCCTGCAATTTTCCCACTTAGTAAATTCTTCTATCTTTACCCGTGGTTTTTACCCTAATTGTTTAGGGGTTTTCCACGTAACATCTTTGTGTTCTTTATTTTTCAGCATTCCTTTTATTTATTTTACTGTTGTACTGCTCTATTCGATTGTATGCATGAAGCGAGAAAAGATAGCTGCAAATCTATACATGCTGAAGGGAGAAACTTTGCAAGAAGGAGAAGCTTCAGTTGCCACAAGTAGTCCAAGTGAAAGATGCACAATGACATGGCACAGGAAACTTGGACACATGTCAGAGCAAGGAATGAAGATTCTTGCAGAAAGGAATCTACTTCAAGGTCTCACAAAGGTAACACTACCCTTTTGTGAACATTGCATTGTAAGCAAGCAGCATCGACTCAAGATGTGTGGCAAGCACCAGTCACATCAATGGGAGGAGCAAATTACTTTGTATCATTTATTGATGACTATTCCAGGAGATGTTGGGTATACCCTATCAAGAGGAAGGCTGATGTGTTTCAAGTCTTCAAATTTTACAAAACGCGGATGGAACTTGAATCTGGCGAGAAGATGAAGTGCTTGAGGACTGATAATGGAGGAAAATATACTAGCAAAGAATTTGATGAATTCTGCAAGCAAGAAGGCATCAAAAGGCAGTTCACTATAGCATACACTCCTCAACAAAATGGAGTGGCAGAGCGGATGAACAGGACTCTGTTGGAAAGAACAAGAGCTATGTTCGGAGATCCAGGCTTAGATAAGACGTTCAGGCGAGCGACCCAGATCACTTTCGTTATGTGGTGAATCGGGCCCCATCAACTGCAATCAAGTTGAAGACACCGATGGAGATGTGGACTAGTAAGCCAGTTGATTATTCAAACCTTCATATATTTGGAAGTCCTATATATGTAATGTACAATACCCAAGAAACTACAAAACTGGATCCAAAATCCAGAAAATGTATGTTCTTAGGATGTGCTGATGGTGTTAAGGGGTACCGCCTGTGGGATCCCACTTCCCATAAGGTTGTAATCAGCAGGGATGTTATCTTCATAGAAGATAAAGAACAAGAGCAAGTAGATGGTGAAAGCACTTCAAAAAGAAAGCACGAGACTACAACAATACGGTGAAAAAGAAGTCGAAGCTACACCGAGCACGAGGTACAAGAACCAAAGTGAATCGAAGTTCTAGAAGTTCGGCGGTCAACTCGTACAAGAAAGGCACCAAGTTGGCATTCTGACTATATTATGGAGGGTAATATTGCTTATTATCTTCTAACTGAGGATGGAAAGCCATCAACTCTTCAAGAAGCACTGAACAATTCAGATGCATCTCAGTGGATGGCAGCAATGGAAGAAGAAATTGAAGTTCTTCATAAAAAAATAGGACATGGGAACCCGGGTGTCATTGTCACAAGGGCGAAAACCCATTGGCAATAAATGGGTCTACAAGATCAAGCGCAATAGTGATGATCAAGTAGATCGTTATCGTGCTAGATTGGTGGTGAAAGGATATGCTCAGAAGGAAGGTATTGACTTCAACGAAATATTTTCGCCTGTGGTTCGACTCACAATAGTCCGAGTAGTCCTGGTGATGTGTGCTACATTTGACTTGCAGCTTGAGCAGTTAGATGTCAAAACTGCATTTCTTCATAGAGATCTTGAAGAAGAAATTTATATGCTCCAACCAGAAGGTTTTGAAGAAAAAGGTAAAAAAAACTTGGTTTGCAGGTTGAACAAATCTCTGTACGGTCTAAAGCAGGCGCCAAGATGTTGGTACAAGTGATTTGATTCCTTCATCATGAGCCTTGGATACAACAGATTCAATAGAGACCCTTGTGCATATGTCAAGAGGTTTGAAGAAGAAGATTTTGTCTTCTTGTTGCTGTATGTTGACGACATGTTGGTAGCAGGCCCCAACAAAGATCGTATCAAGGAGTTGAAGGCATAATTGGCTAGGGAGTTTGAAATGAAGGACTTGGGACCGGCAAACAAGATTCTAGGGATGCAAATTCACCGAGACAGAAATAATAGGAAGATTTGGCTTTCTCGAAGACTTATCCGAAGAAGATCTTGCGTGGTTCAACATGCAAGACGTAGAAGCCAATTTCTACCCCACTTCCTGTTAATTTCAAGTTATCCTTAAGTATGTGTCCTAGCAGTGAAGAAGAGAGGATGGAGATGTCTCGAGTACCGTATGCATCAGCGGTGGGAAGCCTAATGTTTGCCATGATCTGTACAAGACCAGACATTGCACATGCAGTGGGAGTGGTAAGTCGGTATATGACGAATCCTAGTCAAGAGCATTGGACTGTTGTTAAGAGGATTCTCAGATATATAAAGGGAACCTCAAATGTTGCATTATGTTATGGGGGATCTGACTTTACTGTCAGTGGATATGTTGATGCTGATTATGCAGGTGATCTTAATAAAAAGCAAATCCACTCATCGGATATGTGTTCACACTAGCGAGGAGGAGCCGTGAGTCGGGTTTCAAAATGCAGATCGATCGTGACTACATCAACGATGCGAGCAGTATTTGGCGACTACACAAGCCAAGAAAGAAGCAGTGTGGTTAAAGATGGTGTTAGAAGAACTCGGGCACAAACAAGAGAACATCACTCTATATTGTGACAACCGAGTGCATTGCATCTTGCAAGGAATCCGAAAGATTTCATTCAAAGACAAAACATATCAGAGTTCAGTACCATTTCGTTCGTGAGAAAGTTGAAGAAGGTACAGTGGACATGCAAAAGATTCATACAAAGGATAATCTAGCAGACTTTATGACAAAAGCAATCAACACTGACAGATTCATATGGTGCCGATCCTCTTGTGGTCTGACAGAGACGTAAGCAACATCGAATGGCAAGATAGGAATAATGGTGTGAAGATCTGATTGCCTTTCAATCAAATCTTCAAGTGGGAGAATTGTTGGCATAAACCCATTGGCCCAAAACCAATGGATTATAATCCATTAGCCCAAATCCAACTCCTCTTAATCCATGGATCACCCAAACAATGGCTGGCTTAAACCATTAACCTAAACCATGAACTTAATCCATGGATTAGTGCCTATGTGTTTAAGGAAAATGGTGGTTTTAGTTGGCCTATATATATGTGAGCCTATTCTCATTCTTAGAAACAACCTTGAGTGAAGAATCAAGTGAAGAAGTGAGAATGAGAAGAAATTAGAGAGAGAAGAAAAGTATGGAAAAAATATTTTGAGAGTTAGTCCAATCTCCTAGTATAAGAGAGAGTTCTGGTTTTCTCCATGTTATTAGAGAGTTTGTAACTCCCGCAATTTTTCCCACTTAGTAAAATTCTTCTATCTTTGCCTGTGATTTTTTTACCCCTAATTGTTTAGGGGTTTTTCACATAACATCTTTTATGTTCTTTATTTTTTCAGACATTCCTTTTATTTATTTTTCTTCATTTGATCTTGCCCTATTCGATCCTACATTTTACAACAA
>NW_024087899.1:0-65362 GCF_009730915.1 Dioscorea cayenensis subsp. rotundata
TATTATAAGTTTCACATTACTATAATGCGCCACATTACTATTTATGTTACTTTGCACTCACACGCATGACATATTATCCGTCTTCACCGTGCATATTTGTCGTAATTTTTTTGTCGCTTATGACGATACGCTTTCAAAGTGAAACTTTGTAATGATTATCATATTTATTTTATAACAAATGTCATAAATTCAAATTAATGAGTAGAAATTTATTGTAACAAACTCAATAAATTTGAAACAAACCATTGTTTTCCAAATATGAAAAAAAGAAAGAAAATATATACATAATATATTTTTTTTTTTTTCAAAATTTAAGGTTTCAATCTTCTCTTGCTCTAATGAACGGCTGAGATCTCACAGAACCACTTTTGCTATTCAGACCTTGACAGTGAATCTTGGGAAAGGGCCGCTTGAATAGGAAACGGGAAACGGAGTTTGGGACATGCAACCAATGGTGACTTGCCACGTCACATATTAGGGTAGCAAACTCGTTTCCCCTGACCCCTTCTTTGTCTTTAAAAAGAGAAGAAACCCCCAACACTCTCCTTGCACTCATCTCTGTCTTTCTCTTCTCTTCCTCTTTCTCTATTGATTCCTCTTCTCCTCCCTCTTTGAAATCCTTCCATGTTTGAAGTTGATCTTTGAGTCTCTGGTAAGGAATCATCATCAGTTAAAGCTTCAGTCTTTGTTGTTCTTTTGATTCATTTTTTCATCAGTTCAAAAGTTTGTATCTTTTAAGTTTTTGTATTTCTTCTTCTTCTTCTTCTCCTCCTCCTTTCTTTCTTCTTCTGCTTTTTTTTTTAAAATTTCTTCTTCTTCTTCACCTTCTTTCTTTCTTTCTTTCTTTCTTCTTCTTCTTCTACTTTTTATTTATTTATTATTATTATTTTTTGTTTGAAAAGGTGGATAAACCACTATTTTTTATTTTATTTTATTTTTTTTGGGTTTTATGGTTTGTTGATCAGGTTGCTGAAAGTGATGGAAAGGAAGCAAGCCATGAGTGTCTCTTCTCAAGGTTCGAAGGCCGTTGCTGAAGTTGGGAGTAGCCCTAAGTGGGAGCAATGAGAAGAAAGAGAGGGAGGCCCAGGAAGTATGTACCAGGTATGGCATCAAACTATGCTGCTGCTGCTGCCATGGATGCAGTTCCAATGCCCAGGAGGGGGAGTGGAAGGTCTTCTGGTTCTGGAAGTAGACAACGTTTGAGTTCTCCTGGTGAGTTGTTTATCTGATGAAGTCCTTGATTTATAAATTATAACTATATTGTTGTGGTTGATGATGATGGTGATGATGATGATGATGATGTTCTTTTGTGGATCTTGAAATTGGGATGTTTGATACTGTTGATATACTGTCTTAATTTGTCAGGGAATTCGGTGACTGGGCCAGTTGGAATGGGTCTCATGAATTCATACATGATCATCATTGATGTTGGGGAGGTATAAATTCTGTGGTCAATTTTGCATTGGTTTATGTCTATCTGATATTCATAATCTGTTATGTGAATTTCTCTGCAATGAAACATTGTTTTCTGCATCTAATGATGTGCTTTTTTCTGCAGAATATTGCGGAAAAGATAATCTCTTTTGCTGAAGAGGGCCCAAAGCATTTATGCATCTTATCAGTGAACGGTTCTGTCTCCTCCGCCACTCTTCTCCGTCCTTCTACCGCCGGTGGTGTTGTCACTTATGAGGTTCAATACAAACTGTATAATTTAATGAATGATGTGCACTTTGTAACATCTACAAATATATATATATATATATATATATTTTATAAAGAGCACTCAATTGTGTATTGAACTATTTAATTTTTATAGAATTAATTTGTTCATGAATCTATGCAGGGTACAAGCCTAGACATACTTAGCTTGTCTGGTTCTCTTACACCTGATGAAGATGGTGAATCAGTGACAGGTGTGGATGGATTAAACATAACTCTTTCTAGCTCTGACGGTAGAGTGATCGGTGGACGTGTTGGTGATGTACTCATAGCTGCAACCCGTGTTCAGGTCAACTACTCAATCAATAATCAATCTTAAAACTCGGATATATACTATCAATTTCCTATTAGCATATTTACATTATATATAATCTGTTTTCTGTCAGGTGGTTGTGGGGGTTTTCAATGCTCTTTTGAAGAAGAAGACCGAATCAGACACCGACACTGATCTTGAAATTGAACCTGAAATTGAACCTGAAACAAGCAACATGCCTGCTCGCCAGAAGCAGGCCTCAGTGTCCAGGCGAGGATAGTGTGCAGGGTGCTAAACTTGAGATGGACTTAGACAAATGCTAGAGTTTCCAATTAAGAGCTGTTGTGGTTTGTTAAGCTAGCTTTCTTATTTCCGTGAACTTGTTTTTTCATGCAAGTCTAGTTATCATCAGTTATGAAGTCTTATTGCTATATATCCATCTTATCTCCTTTCGCAATATTGATTCAATCGCAGTTAAATATAATATATATATATATATATATATATATATGAGGACCATTTACATATGGATATCTATAGATAAAAAATCTACTGAAAGTCATTATCATCATCGGATCGCATTCAAACCCACCAACATCGATAAACATCAGCTACTACAGTAGATACGTAATAATCACCGCTAAAAACAAAGAATTACCGCTTATCATCGCTGTCCATTGATCATGCTGATCCAATGGTCGATAATTGTATATCCATAAACGATGTATTATATATATATATATATATATATATATATATATATATATATATATAAGAAGGCAAGCATTACATGCTTAGTTAATAACATCTCGGGCAGAATTTGTGGTGGTACCAATCAGTGTCCTTTTATTTCATCCTTAATTAATTCGTAGAAATATGATATTTTCCTCACGCTGATTAATTTCGTGCCCAAGATAGTAACTTTAGGGCCCGCTTTGGTCGAGTGGAAACGAGAATATGTATGGATGGACTGTGATGGATGAGAAGTGAATGACGTGATAGAAATAGTAGGGATCTATAATTAAAACAAAGAATGCTTAATGGAAGGAATTGTGATACTTTAATAGTGAGAGGGTATAGAGAAAACTTTTTAATAAAATTATTCTTTTTATACCCTTCTATTATTTTAATCAAATAATATATATTGTTATTGATGTATTTATTTTTGTACCTCCATAATAAAGATTATGTATATGAAATATTTTTTTAATTAAATATTTAACCTAAGTAATTGATGTATTTATAATTAAATATTTTTAAAATTTATAAATTTTAATTGAAGAATATAATTTAAGTATTTTGAAAGTGGCTGAACGAGGCAGAGGCTAGGGATTGTGGGCAAGAGTTAAATATATACAATGTCATTTATTTATTTGTTAGGGTATATTAGTAACTTTTCTTACCTCGTGTTTGTTCAAACCCACCCAATGAGGGGAACCAAAGATGCTCGGGTTCGAGGAGGCATATATCCCTCCCTCTTCCTTTCCCCATGCCATCTTGTACATGCCCAAACATGCGCTTGTACGATATACATAAAAAGTGATCCCCTAGGATTGGGATCACCCCTTGCATCCAAACGGGGACAATAAATAAGTTGTGTTAGAGATTTACGTACCTTCATAACGTCATCTCCTATTAATCTACTTTTGTCGGATATAAGGAATTGTACGGATGCTATCTTATCATAACAAATGTCCCAAAATTGCCCTTTCACCTATCCAAACCCAAAGAGCACGTGAATGAATTAAATTCATTAGGTGATGTCCACGGGCAATGGATTCACTAGAGATATGCTTTTGACTCTGGGCCTTGTTTCGAATTCTAGAGCATAAGAAAAATTTCCCCAATCTATCGTCCTCTAGGAATCTGTGATCCTCATTGTTGAATTTCTGATTTATTATCCACTTATTTTTGTTTATTATATAAATATATCAAATATATTATTTTTAATAATATATATTTTATTTAGTATAAATACTTTAATTTTTAAAAATAGATCAATAAAGATTGTTTTTAAAGGGGAAATTGTTATATACCTCTCAAACCAATCAAAATTACATATTTCCTTCTAATCCCATCACATTATTTTCGCAATCCTTAGAGACAAATGGCAAGAAGTGCCCCTCCCTCTTTTAAAGAAATGACAGGTATAGAGATATATCAGTGGGCTTAAAAGATCTTGTTCATTCATTACCAAGTTGCCTCACCACTACATTACTGTTAGTATTTTATTTTCATCAACATAATTTTTATTAATGATTTAAAAATTAAAAATGAATAATTTAAAAAGGTATAAAAATAAAGTATTAATAATAAAAGTTTAGACTGTTATTTGATCCTTTGATAGTGCTTATTTAGTCATTGATAATTTGATAGTTAAATAAATCATATTGGTTATTTTAACTTTTATTTAGATAATTTATAACATATTATCTATATATATATATATATATATATATATATATATATATATATATATATATATATATATATCTATTATGTAATACGAATTATATATTTCGTGATCAAGCAGAGGGAGGGGATTCTCTACTCCGGTCTATCCTAGCATGAGATTTATATCTCCGCCAATCTCGCACGTCGGAATAGAAATTGGGATTTTCCGCCGACTGAAACAAATTAACAACTTTTATTATACATTGAACAATAATCTTAGAAATGCAATCAAACTTTGAAGCCGGATTGTGTAAAACTTGCAACTTGCTGTACTAAAATTTCCCATCACTCTCGATTTTTATATATAATCACAATAAAATCATAGAATTTGTTAAGTTGGAAATATAGAAAATTTTATGGTGCTGGTATGATTGGAATTTATCTACTGCATCTGAGATGTTATGTTAATTCTATTTCTATGCTTCTTTAATCCTTAGGTGTTATGCAAATTAAATCCACTTATCAATCTTCTTTATGTTTCAGATTAACAAGTGCTATCCCGGCATCATAAATAGACAAAGAATGCATAAGAGCACGTAAGATGTTTTAATAATTCAATAATATATCTATTTATATATTATTATCTAATGTTTCATATAGTATATATACAGGTTACATCTAATTTTCCATAAGTTTTGTAGAATTTTAAATCATAATATTTATATAATTTGTTTATATTTATTAATATATTTTTATTAATTCATATTTACATTATATCTGTCAAATAAAACTTAAAGCATGTGCAATTTGAGTTTTGATGGATAAATATATAATAAAAATTAAAAACTTATTAATTTTGAATTACAGTTGAGATCATCGAAGCAGTTATTCCACTTTAAAGTAAACACTCATCACTCTCCTGCGCTAAATTTTGCCGTCTGTGTCTACCTACCATTCTAATAAATTAATGCATTCCCTTCAACTGTGCAACAATGTAAGAATCATTTTCCAAAAGCCAGAGTCTGATTTGATTCGACTGAACTAGTGACCTGTCGTTGGGGTGAAACGGGACCTCTGTTCCGGGGGTCTCCTGCGGAGTAGAAATTTTTCTCCCCCAAAATAGGGGCTACCAGCCATGACCACACCTCCACAATCTGGCAGTAGCAATGTCAAGGCCACCTCGACGGCAGCCGCCGGCGTCAAAGAAAAAATAGCTAAAACGAGCCTCTACATTTGCACACAAATCTCTGAAATGAAATCTTGATTTAATTATGAACAAGGTTGCAGATACAAGAAAGAGAGGTACAAGCCATTGTCCAAGCCATTGTTCTATAATAAGTAACTTTTTAGATGTTGTTCTTAGTCTTCAAAGACTACAACAACTTAACCACCACACAACAGAGACCAAACATAGATAACTGATATCAAGACAGGTGAAACAACTCCCCCAGAAACCATTAGATCGATATTTACAGTATAATTGTCTGTTCTTGCTGGCAGACGACGGAAAATTGATGCTGGAACAGAAGGCATTCAAAAGCTGTGGAACCTTGATGCCTCATTGCATAGAAGCCTGCTAGAACTGCATTGGGAACTGGAACGGTGCCTGCGGGCGTGAGTGCAGCCACCCAGACAGAACAACAATAAGATTGCCGTGGCTCATGATCCCCTTCCAGCTTAAAAGTGAGCTTGTACTGGCCCCTGAGGGCTACATCGCCCACCACAGTCTGATTCTTCCTGCAACAATTCTTTAACCTATCATACCTCATCCGCACACCCCGCTGGGCCCGCTGGTAGGGAATGCATCAAACCTCATCGTCTCGATGCACAGCCCCCTGCATGAGACGCAGGTACCATATGAGGCGGTATCGTGGGCGATATACCGAGGTTCCACACCCCCCATCAAAAACATGTACAAAACATGAGGTAGGATGAGTCTGGAAAAGTAGACGAGTATTATGAACAAGACATACTGTGCAGTTGTGATGGGGTTCTTCCAAGCGCACACATCGTCGAACCACTTGCCCACTGCAAACAAGCCTGAAATATTGGTGACATGAGGCGGAAGAAGCTTGCCTTGCTCCGCCTGCTCCACAAGTGAGAATCGGTTATCTGACATGTACTCCACAACCTCCTTCCTGAGAGGAGGCTCCATCCGGCTAAGCCGTGCTGCCACAATGTCTACAGCCTGGTGTCAAGAATGTCCAATTGCATGACAGTTAATGGGCTTAAATATAATGCATCTTTGGTAGAAGTGGGTGAGTATATATACATCATAAGTTAACTAAGGAAGCAGATGAGTAAACCGGAATTGCGTAGGATGCAGCTCCCCATCTTCTTTCACACCAGAAGGATGTAGAACCAGAAGTGGGTACGAGTGAGTGCACACACGCCTGCTTCAAGAGTGGAGAGACCTAATCCTCACCTTCCAATCTTCTGGGATCCTTGTTACCATTAGCTGTCCCTTCTCACCGTTGGCAATTATTATCAAATACACCAACAGTAAGGACTGTTGCTGATCATAGACCTCCCATGTATACTGTTCATTGTATCTAGGACTCGTTGTTGATTATGGTTCTAGTCTTCGCACTCCATTTCTGTCCATATTTGGCAAACACAATAGTATCAGATGTACTCATTTATCACGCCGCTTTCCTTCATAGGATGAAGCCTCTGCTGCTCAGGATGCCTAGCCCAAGCAGCCCAGCCTGGATGGCTTCCACAGCCAAGCCTGGGCAGTGGGCCTGAGATCACTGCTATAGTGTGTGGACTCATCAAGCACATGATACCCCTCCATCCAAGCAGATGCGGAGATGGAGTCGGCTTGAAAACTATCTCCTTCAACTGACTAACTGCAACTGGTTTCCAGGCCAAACCAGCCGACTATATTGATGCCCATTTGGCCCCACGCTCCATCTTCCACGGAAAGTATAAGGTGTTCCTCAAAGGCTCAGCAGCCACAAACAGAAGATCTTCATTCCAAATTAGCTCATTGTCCGTGCTCTGAACAGTCTTTTGTCTTCGCAATTGCTCATCTGTGCTTGACATGCCATCCGAAGCGAAGTCTTGTCAGACACGACAATATCTGAGCCCATGATAGCTTTACTCAGCACTACGCCTCTTCTCCAAAGCCTGGGTGCATGGTAGACCTTTGATCGTAAGTGAGGCTTACAGCAGAGGCATCGCCTGCTGCTGCATCAGAGTGCCATGCATCAGAAAAGTCTTCATCAGCTTTGGGTGCCAATCCACGGCTAGTATTAGTTCACTCCTTTGTCTTATCAAATTCTTCTTTTGTCCCTCAAGCTCAAAATGACTCAGGGGCTAAAGGACTATCTGAGGAACCCAGTGGTTGGAAACATCATTCAAATCAAAGCTAACACCTACCAAAACGTCCCTTTTCTGACCAGAATCTTTATCCTTAACCACAACTTCAAGTAGTGATGTTTTTGCATCCTATCCCGGGAGAAGGTAAATACTTCATTCCATTCTGGGTTCTGCCTTCCAGTTTGAAAGATTCCCCATAGTTCCCTAACCTCACCTCACACAAAGGATCAAGGCTCCTGGTAATCATCCGCTTTGTTGGCAACTCAAGCGCTCTCACCACATCGCATAAAACAGTACTGCAATCTGCTCCACAAGAAGCTCAGCATGTGCTGGCTGGCTTTGTCTGCCCGACTGCACACGGCCACCGAACAATCTGGGTCTCCCACCAAGGAAAGGGCTTGTGTCTTTAATTGCATAAATCCACTAGTTGCTGAGAGGATGAAGAGTGCCATCCCAACACTCCCAGAGGCTCCAGCTGCGCGTCCTCCGTCCGCCACAATTTGACAGGTTGTTCTCGTGCCAGCAGCTGGAAGAGTGGCACCGATTTGCAGTGCCCTGGGGATACCGTGGAACGCATCTCAGATTCTCAGTCTCGTATCGGAAAAGCGTGTGAATTTGGAGCGCTGTAATTCTTGGAGCCTGAGCTGTGAGATCCACCTGACCAGGGAGAGGCTGTTTCGAAAAGGACTGGTGGGGCGGGAGAGTGACTGATGTTGCTCTTACTGAAAGGATCATCTGTGAGAAATACTTTAAGACCGTAAGTCTCCCCTTTGCACGCGAGAAGACTGATCGCTTTTCATGTTGATAAACATACAGAGGCACAGCATCAGCAGCGCGGGAACAAAGGAAGTTCCAGCAATCCGCACCTTCCCAAGGCGAAGGGCTTCTCAATGTACGCTCTGAGTTTTCTGTTGAGTGCCATGTATGACAAAGCTTTCTAGGAGCAAGGTTGGGAAGGTTAGCAGGATCTGGAGATATTGAAGTAGAAGCGCCATTCCGCAAGGAAGAAGGATTAAGGTCTCCTCCTGATGGTGGTTCTGGAACTCTGACCATCAAAGCAAGCTCAAACTACTTGATGCGGCGTGAAGAGCTCTCGGCCCGTCCTTGGGCAAGAGATCATGGGCACTTACAACTTCAACCCCAGCTTTGGTTGCTCATTGCTTTGCGGCACACCCAGAAGCGTAGTTGGTGTTGGAAGAAACGCTGGATGTTGGTGTTGGTAAAGCAGGAACAGATCCCACCAACTGTAGAAAATATGGCAATCAGACTAGTATCTCGAAAAGAAAGAAAGAAGGTGATAATCAGACAAGATAAACTGAGTATAGGTGGGAGTCAGAGCGACCATGATAGGTTAAAGGAAAAACCATGTCAGCAATTTCTAGCGGTGCTGCTGTAAAGCATATGCCAAAAACATCATGATAGAATAAATTATACAAATGATTATTGAAGCAACAATCACAAGGATTTATGGCGTAAAAGAGCTTAAGACGCACTGTCAAGCAACAAAACAATTTGTTCGTGGTATCACCAATAAATGAATATCTATCTTGACACATGTATATAACATAGCGTTCATGATAGAAACTGACGGCTCCTAAGAAAATCTATTGATCTATATCCTCACAAAACAGAACATCAACTAAAAATTGATCTATCTATCTATATATACACACATAACACACATTAATCAGAAAACAAAACTCAAAAATTCAAAGTAGTTATGAATGCATGCAACAAGATTCAGTAAAATAAACCCTATTCCTCCATGTGTACTGTTACTCTCGGTAAGCATGTTAGATTTAAGATTTTATGAAAAGGAATGTCTTTCTTCATTAGTCAAGAAAAGTGCTGAAAACAGATTTATAGGCAGCAATTTCTAACGTAATAAGCTTCCCTTCTTAGAAGTCCCAGTGTCATACAACTTGCACATGTCAAGGTACCAAAAATTTATCCAAGAAAGCAACAGAATAAAAACACAAATACGAAGACACAGAAACACACACGTATACACAAAGAAAACAGGACAAGGACTGTTACTCTTAGCACTTTCGAAAGTTTGCCAAAATTTAGAAAGCACAGAACATCAACAAAATCACAATCAGTGTATTAGCCACAGGTTAGATTTGGCTTAAAAAAAAAAAAAATAATAAAATACTAATAAACCTTGCAGAGAAGGAAAATTACATATCCGTTCTATGCAAACTGCAAAGCTTATGGTACGCTAGATTTTTTATTGGATGCTTAGATTTGATAAACTAAATAAGTTAGTTGAACCTTATATACCAGGGAAAAGGCATGAAATTTAATGCTTCATTAATAAAGATATTAACATATGAAAGGCCAGAAATTTTGAATACCAGGAAAACAAATTCAGAGCAACGCCTACCGTTCACACTTCAAATTCTACAAAGTAAAACCTGGAGTTCACTATCACCGTGTTTCTCTTCTCCAGACCTCGTTCCAGTTCCCTGCCTGAACATATTTACCCAGAAAAAAGAAAAAAGAAAAAATCTCAACTAGGAACCATAAAAATTAAATTTTTGCAACAGCTAAAATTCAAAGAACGGAATATTCAGGATCTCTGAAAGCAGAAAAAGAAAGTCAAAACCCAAACATCTAATAGTTCAAGATTAAACCAACCCAAACGAGCTGAAGGACTACCTAAATCAATCAAAAAGTTGCGGAAAAAGGAAGTAAAAAGACCATAAATCAAGAAACCCACTTGATCCTCAAACCCAGATAGTCCCAAAACCACACGAAAACAAGCAATCCACCTCCTTCTCCGAAATCTTCAATCAAAACCACGAATCCAAACAACAAAAGAACACAACATGACCATACATCAAAAACCCGCACAATACCTTCAATCAAATCCCTCCTTATTACTTCCACAAGCCACAACAAATCAAACATTCCAATTCTCAAAACCTCCATCAAAACTCACAATTCAACACAAAAATACAAACAAAACACCACCAAAAGATCAAAACAAATCCAAACTCACAAAATAAAAATAAAAATAAAAAACCTCACCTTTCACTGCTCCGTTGCTGCCGCTGCTTCCACCGCTGTCAGATCTCAACCTGAAGAAGAACTCCAGCCATTAATCACACTCTCCATCGATCTCCGAGCCATCCGAAAGCCAGAACGAAAGAGAGAAAAAGAATCCCGGGGTCTTCGAGGCAGGTCGGTGATCTCTGAGCGTTTTCACAAACGATGTCTTTTTATTTTTATTTCAAAAATTTAAATATTTTTATTTAGGTCTTTATTTATAAATTTATTAAAATGAGAAATTTTTCAACGAATATCCCAACCAAATCCACTCGCATTCAGACCATTTTAGACCGTCCGATTGATTATGACTTGGAGACTTCGGAAAAGCAACGGTGACTTGTAATTTTAAAAAGAATAAATGAATTAAATATATAAAATATCTATGATTCATGATTTTTTTTAATTTTTTTAATTCATAAATGGAGTGTTAAATTAAAGGGGTATTTTGCCATTTTAACCCTGGAAAAATGAGGAATTTTGTGTACGTTAAGATAAGTGTCCTTGATATAAATGATATTTATTTGTGGCTCTGAGTCAACGTCAGCTTGCTTTCTCTTTCGTTTTTGGTGGGTGTTTGTTTATTTATTTTGTAAAAAATGAAAAAAAAAATTGTTGAAATGCAATTAACATGTTGTAAAGCCAATAATAAAAAATGTTTTTTTTTTTGGAAAATTATGAAAAAATAAATGGCCGACACACAACTTATGATTAGAGCAAAACAAAACAAAATACTATTATTTTTTTATTATAGAAGAGAGAAAAAAACAAACACGGAAGTATAATAAATTAAACCATTTCGTTTCTTTATGTTTAAAATCTTTTTTAAGTTTGTTATCTATGTTTTTGTAATTGTATTTTTTTTATCATGCCTTTATTTATTTATTTATTTATTTTTATAAAATAGATAAACTACTGTTAAGAGCATGTGCAGATTTTTTAAATATATCATGCATCCTCATCTTGTGGTGGGGATTTAACACTCATTTTTATCTCTTTTGTACATAAAAAATCAGGTGCCAATAGTCTCTAAATAGTATTGATTTGTCTTTCTCAACTTGAAACTCAAAAAAAAATTTAATGTATAAAAAAATTAAAATTATTATATGTATTTGTGAATGTATAGATTAAAATTTCATCAATATTTTATTAGTAAATATTAAAAATAAAAAATAAAAATAAAAAAAGATACATTTATATAAAAAAAACTTATGACGAACAATCACTTAGCCTATTGTCATTAAATTTCTTCCATGTCTCTTGTGTAGAGTATTCATTTCAAACAAAATTCAAAATCGAATGTCAAAATTCATATAAAATGAGGTTCAAATATATTAAAATATTAACTTCCAGTTGATTTATGTTTTATTTTATTTTTGGTGCTTATCCCCTAAAACGAAAAGATAAAAAAAAAAATAAAAATAATGGTTTATGTTTCATCATATTTGGGGCTCACATTGATTGAATTGAAGAGTTGTTGTAATCTCCGCATGTACTTATTATTCAGACGCCTTGTTTTTGGTGTCATTCCCTAAAGTCATGAAAGCCAAAGGAGGAAAAGAGAAAAAGCAAAAACCCTCAAAATGAGCAGTTAATCAAAGTAGTAGTTGGGTTTGTTTAACTTTCATGTGTGAATAGTGAATACTACTAGCTCTTTATCTTGAACCAAGCAAACAGTCACGTGAAAGTAAAGTCCCCTGCCATTTTATTGTTTGTAAAAATAATAAAAATTATATCTTTATATTTATTTGAAATTAATAACAAAAAAAGTAAATTCATATGGTTGATAGAATGTCAATTTTATTGCTGGTGTGTAGGGGTGGACACGGGTCGAGCTTGGTTCGGTCCCCAGCGCTAGACTAAAAAAATATAACCCTATATATTCGACTGGTCTGGTAGCTAGTATTCGCCAGTGTTTTGATCCAAACCCGATTTGATTGATCATTAGGCCTGCGCCCAAATTTCAACCCCGACCCTAAAAAAATAAATAATTTTTTTATGAAATAATTGAAATAACTAAATAAAACTACTACTACAACCCCTAAAAATTTTTCAAACATTTTTAAAAATACAATACTAAAGTATTATAAATGGTTCAAATAAATTCTATATAAATAAGTAGTAATATTATCAACAAAATATTATATATATAATTATATATATTATAAATAATATATGATATATATATATTATTTATTTATTCGGGTCGGGTCGGGTCTGGGTCGGTCAAAAATTCATCTCGATCCAAACCCGTACCGAAATTCAATCGAGCTAAAACATTTGAGCCCAACCCAATTTTTTGCCAACTTTCTAAAACCCAGTCCCTGATTTTTTGAGGGTCAGGGTTCGGGCCAGTCTATGGGTCGCCCGGCCCATGTCCACCCCTACTGGTGTGGGTCTTGGGCATAGTTATCAGACCCGGCCCGGACATCAACCCGGTCTAGGCTCCGGGTCTCGGGTCAATTGGTTCAACCGCCGGGTCATTTGGGTCAATGTTGGGTTAATAAAATTATTTTTATATATTATTTTTTAAATTATAAATTAGTTTTTAATTCTATAATAATATATAATATTCATTTATTATTTGTTATCAAATAAATAATATGAAGGGAAAAAATAAATTGTAAAAATACATGACAAACATAAAATCAATACATAACAAAATTTCAAAATTCAAGCTTCACATGACTGACTATTCCACAACACAAATTTAAATTTAACACCAAATCAATCTACAATACATGTTTAAACTTAACATCAAACCATTTTAATCCAATACATAACAAAACTAAAGGATGAAAGGGTCATTTTTACCCTCCAACATATAAAAAATATACAAAAACTAAAAAATAAAAAGGTTATTTTATAAACAAGCATTAACCCGCTCGGGTCATTGAAACCCGGCCGGGTCACCGGGTTTGGCCGGGTCACACCGGGTCACATCGGGTTACACCGGGTTGATTGCATGTCCGGTCTAATTAGAGACCCGAACCGGTTTAGTCACCGGGTCACCGGGTCGACCGGTCGAACCGCCGGGCCGGTCCGAGTTTGATAACAATGGTCTTGGGTCCCATTTTAAAGTCTTTGGCGAGAATGATGAGATTTGGAAATGGTGCCAGGGTTCTGAAGTTATTGCCCTCTCAATTCTAATGTGATTGGTGGCGGATGGATTACATGGATACTGATATTTTATCCTTATTTAATTATTCAAAAAAAAAAAATTTATAAAAAAGTTCTGTTATGGTCTGGCCAACCATCATATGATTTATTGATATTAGATCTCTTATATAAAACAACTCCGAATATAAGCTCGTACAAATAAAGAATATAAGTGTTGTAGAATTTAATTTCTCATGTGTATTCATCTTTGATAGATAACTTATCTACATTTATTTTTAAAAAAATCTTGTTATATTTTTATGTTATTTATTTTTAACAAAATATTGACAAGGTGCATTGAGAGTGTGCACACATGCATGGAGTTCATACTTTAACATAAGTGCTGGATTGTCTTGCGTGAACTAAAGTTCGAACTTGGTTCTTCAATAAAAACGAGAATATTTTACACAGGGACCCAGTGTAAATAGACTAATAAATTGTTTGCTTTGTTTCTATTATTATTCATCATAAAGATAAAAAAAAAAAAAACATTTTTTTAATATCTATCATTAGATTTAGTGAAAATGAGATTTTTTTATATATTAAAATTATAATTAGTATGTATTTTTAACAAGATTTATGATCATGCTCTCTATGTTGTATGTAAGGAGCAAAAGTTTTATTACAAAGCAAAAGTAATATATACATATATATCGAAAATTTTATCTGCAAAAAATATTTACCATGACAAATAACCACAAGGTTTCAAGGTCTTATAAAAGGCCACGCAACTATAAATATGTATTGATTTTTTTCATTTATAAACCAATAAAAATATCATTAATTATCTATTTTATTTCTTAGCGGCATGATTATATTTTGCGTGACACTAAATGGCCAAACCATTTGATTTCTTTATCTTTCTTTGTCAAATAAATTAATCATGTTGGCATAGAATTTATAAAAAGCATATCCTTGGTTAACTTTAAAGTTACAATAAAATAATCAAAACTCCATGTATTTTTTTGGAAGTGAAATGATGTGGTGATGGTTTAAAATATATTTTTTTAATAAAATAAATAAATCACAAATTTATTATATGATGAAAAAAAAGTAATTGCTAGTTTAAAATATTAATATATTGTAAATTTTTGTAGATTGTTTTTTATTAGGTGTAGAGTATGATAATTACATTAATTTTATATCAATAATGGGTATATAAATAAAACTGAAAGGCTTATAAGGCCCTAACATAGTTACATATGAGCAGCCAATAATTTGAAAAAGTCAAGTTGCAAGACTATGGAAATTTAAAATTTTTAAAAATATTTTTTCAAAAAATTAGTTATTTATTTGTTTGTTTTTCTCTCTTTCACTTTGCAAACCTCTTCCATGGTCTATTTGCCAATACACATCAAGGTTGAGTAATCTCACCTCGAGCTCCATGAGTTACAAAAACATGCCATGCTTTATAAAGATCTCAACTCAGGTTTTAACGAGTCTTTACATGGCTCATCGAGCTAGGGTTTTGCCCAATCTTGTCAAGCTAAAAAAAACAACATTTGAGGCGGTATCCATGACCAAAATAAGTACATTAAGCTCACTCAACCCTTACATGACTCCCTGAGGATCTGTGTAGTCAGAATCCGATTGAACCGAGGGGTTGAACCGGACCCAAGAGTATAAATGGTTTGGTACCATTTTAAAAACTGGGTAAGCCAAAAACTGGTGTGAACTAGGCAGTTCAACCGCAAACCGAATGAACCAGACCAGGTTCACATGGTTGAACCGAACTCAATCTAGTTTTTAAAAATTTAAAATGATGCACATGGATGAACCGGCCCAGTTTTTATTAAATATTAAAAGTTTAAAACCTAGGTAGTCAAAACCTAAAGTATAGTCAAGAGTCAATTGGTACCGGGTCTTTCGGGTAGGGCGTTCTTTTCGGGGAGGATCCTCGAATCCCATGTCCATGCAAGGTGAGGACACGTGGGTCGGCATTGAGCTCTGCTCCCCACACGTGCACGCCCCTGATTAGACGCTTGTCGCCCTTCTCACAAAAAAAAACCCCTAAAGTATAATATTTAATTTTTTTTTCAATTTAAAGTTTTTTTAATTTAAATTTATTTAATTTATATGTAATGAGACTTTGATTTAAAAAAAAAAATGAGATGTCACTCTCTCGTGTGGGTCGGGTTCTACGAAATTCTAGTGTACGAGCAGCGGTCGGGAGCGGGGAGAGAAAGCAGCAGTTGGGGACAGGTCGGGGAAAGAAGTGGAGGCCGGGAGCGCGGGGGAGAAATGACATCGGGAGCCTGGGGCGGGGAGAGAGTTCTTTGCCAGAGCGGAAGAGAAAAGCAAATGACCGGGAGCAGGCCGGGGACTGGGGAGAGAAAGCAGCGGGCAGGGACAGAGCCGGGAGTGGGAGAAGGTAGCGGCATGAGAGAGAGAGACGAGAGAGAGATGAGAAAAACAAACTCAGTGTTACTTTATCAATATTTTTTTTAATTAAAAAAATAAAAAATAAATAAAAAAAATTCCATGTCACTGGCTACATTAGTCATGTGGATTGGACCCTTATTCTTAAGCAAATATAGCATTACTCAGTGCATCTCCAACGCGCCTTTTAATTTGGCGCAAATAACTTTGATTTGGCGCAGGAATGCTCTAACCAAACGCAATTTCCTGCGCCAAATCAAACTTTTGCTACAGTGACGCGCTGGATATTGCGCGCCATTGTAGCAGCGTTAGTTTTGATTTTCTGTTTTTTATTTTTTTTAATTATGTTTTTATTTTTTTATATTTTAAATTTTATTTTTTATTTGTTATTTCTGTTTTGATCAGTTTTGATTTTTTGATTTTTTAATTTTTTTTAATTTAAATTTTATTTTTTTTAAAATTTATATTTATAACTTTATATTTTAATTAAATTAATAACTTATAATTTAAGTTTATATTTTTAATTAATAAGAAATATTAAATTAACAAAAAAATTACATGAACGATAAAAATAAAAACATAGAAAAAAATAATCTTAAAACATGCACTATCATCGATATCAAAAACCACAACACCTAAAATAAAATTTTAAGTAGATAAGTCTCAATAGTCCCAGTATGTTATCACCACTTACCCGATATATCATGAATATGTCATTAAACATATATATAAGTTGTGAAATAAAAAAAATATTCTTAGAATATTTTATTTTAAAGTTAAAAATAGAGATGGTGGTTGCTGTATTTTTAAGTACTGAAACGCCAAATATAGAGTTTTGGGTTGGAGATGACCTACACATATAAATATATATATATATATATATAATTCAACATAGGAATGGATGGGGCCCACAATACGGTGAGAAACACGTGAGCGATTCGCATCGTTGTCCGACACATTGTTTGGTGAACACGTGGAAAGCAGTCATTGGGTTATGAATAGAAAAGTATATCTTTTGCTTTTCTAGAAGCTGACCCGGAGTCCAAGACTCACAACGCTGATTGATTCAATTATTGCTTTTTGTAATTTACCTATTAATTAATCTAAGTTCCCATCTAGACTACCTGATTAATCAGTTTAATCTCCAGTATTTTGCGTATGATATCAGGGCTAATAGCTGGTTGACTTACCCATATTTTCCTTTTAAATAAATAAACCAAAATTATTTATTTATCTATTTATTTATTTTTTTAAAAATGAATAAACCAATTCAATTAAAAACAAGAAAAAAGTACAATACTCTATCCACACAATAGAGGAACAAGCAAAAACAGACACCCAGCGCTACTAGATGTGAAGAAAACAGACGTAAGCACTGAAAACAAAGAGGAACAAGGCCATCCTCCTAGCCCCAAAACAAAAACAAAAACTATCCCACACTCAGCCCAAGTGCCTCCTCGGACGTCGGAACCCCACTAGATTCCTCAGCTCTAGGTCCATGAAACTCCAGACTACGGCGAATGGTTGTTATGGAGTCTTCCAGCTTCGCTTTTGCTCCTTCTGTAACAGTAGAGAACCATGATAAAAGCATATGGTCAATCTTAAGAATAATGATATCAGCAGGCACAACAATAGCATTAAAGATGCAATCATTCTTAACAAGCCAAATATTCCAAACAAGTGCTTTCACCACTAAATCCCCCATCTCCCTCATGGAAGATCGAACTAGCGGCCTCCATGAGTCCCACAAGTTACTCATGGATATAGGTGGATCGGGAAGCTGAAAGAGCCTACAGAAGTGGCCCCATATTTGTCTTGCAAATGAACACTGTGTAAAGAGATGATCGACCGATTCGATAGCTAAGTGACACATTACACAAGTAGCAGTCAGCAGCTTGTTGCATTTACGTCTTGCAAGATTCTCTAAAGATAGAACCTTATCCTTCCACACCAGCCAGTTAAGCAGATTTATTTTCTTAGGGCAGATGTTACGCCAGAAAAACCTAGCCACCGAGCAGCGCAACCCGCGTCAATCGGAAAAGTTGGAGAAGGACTTTACCGAGAAGGCACCACTTCCGCAACCACCATTTCATATCACCCTCCTCCCTAATCTGTGCCCTCAGACGATCACTGTACGTGTACTCAGCTAGGCGGCTCCTTGATGAAAGGAGCATCATCTAACAAGTGGGCAAGATCCTGCACAGAACCATTTGGATGTTGTGCGTTTCGATAAGCATCTGGCCATAAGAATATGGGTGTACAACAATTGAACCAACGATCTTTCCAGAATAATGTCTCATGACCAGAAGTAACATTACACCCAATACAACCCCTGAGAGCTTGTAAGCAGCTAACCACCCATTTCCAAAAAAAAGATACCCTGCTGGTCTGAGTAGGAAATAAATTCCATCTTGACAGATTATAGTTGAACTGAATCACCTTCGACCCACACCAGTTGGGATCAGACATAAACTTCCACCACCATTTTTCCAGCAATGCCTGGTTAAAATGAAGAAGATCCGGAATTCCCCATCCCCCGATCCCGGGGGCGACAAAGATTCTTCCAACCGACAAGCCTGCACCCCGGGTGAGCGATGTTTGGCCCATACCATAAAAAATCTCTCCTGATTAGGTCAATCTTCTTGATAACCTAAGAAGGTAATCTGAAAATGGACATCCAATATGTTGGGAGTACAAACAGGATAGAGTTCACCATCGTAAGACGATCACCCAAAGAAAAGTGTTGCACTTTCCAAGAAGAAAGACGCTTCCTAACTTTTAGAATGATACCTATTTATATAAAAAAAGTTACGTACACATAGAGATGACAATTTGTACCCTACCCGACGGGTATACCCATACCCGTACCCGGTCAAAGAGGGTATTACCCTCTTTGACCGAGTCAATCTGAGTAAGGGTATTACCCGATTAGTTTTTGAGCAGTGCAGGGTCTGGGGTAGGGTATGCCCTCTACCCCTACCCGTACTCCTTACCCCTTACCCTCACCTGTTGAAGAGGGTACGGGTCGTACCCTTACCCTCTCATATATATATATATATATATATATATATAAATTTTTTTTTATTAAACTAAACATTTATTCACAATTTACTCAATATCTATTTTCATGGTGATTAATTTGAAAATAATACTTCAAATTTTCTCTTAATATATTATTTTAAATTTTATTTAATTTCTATATTTATATTTGATAATATTATCAAAATTGAATTTTAGATATATATTAAGAATCATAATTAAATTAAAAAATAAACAAATATAAAAAATAATGTTATAATAATTTATTCTATAAATTATAAGAACATCCTGAAAAATAAGATACTAATAAAAAATCAATTGGATATAACTTATGAGAATTACTTATAATGTTTTTTATATTCAAAATCTTACTAGATATTTATATAATTTGAAGCTATATACAATATAAATAATAGATATATGAAAAAATTTTAAACAAAAACCAAGATGGTTAAACATGAATAAAACAAAAGATAGAGTTACCATTGAGTCCTAAATAGACGTCATTTTTATGTGATTATATAATTTAAGATAAACAAATATATATCAACTTGTAATTTTGAATTTATGGACATGTGTTTAAAGATTGTAATATAATGTATAATTAATTTATTTTTATTATTATTTAAATTTAATTCGATAATTTGAACAACGGGTAAGCGGGTACCCTGCGGGTAAGGGTAAGGGTATGATTGTTTTTACCCTAAAGGGTACGGGTAAGGGTACGTGTATGGGGTAGGGGTTACGGGTACGGATAAGGGTTTTGGCATACCCTACCCATACCCTACCTGTTGCCATCCCTACGTACACAACGTTTCTTTCTCATACAATGAAAATTTGGATAATTTCATTTATATCTAAATTATTTATAAACAATAAGTTTAAAATGATAGTTAATAAATTATGTTATAAACCACAAGTACGCTTACTTCATTAATTTATGTTTAAAATGATAGTCAATAAATTAGGAAGCAAAATTTATCTAAACATAAGTTTTTTATTGTCAACATTTTATTATAGTTTTAAATTTTTAGTATAAAAAACAGAGTGTTACTCATTTTTTTAATAAATCTGATAAACGATTGACTCTCTACTTCTGAGGTAGCTGTGATGCTCAAATGATTTACTTAATTTAAGATAAAATCACAATCGGTTGTGGATATTCATTTATGACTAAATACGGTGTAAGATCATTTTGTGACACTTTCAAATAATCAAAATATATTTTTTATTCAATAGGCAGCTATCTTAGAAAAAAAACGTTAGTAAAGAATCACTTAATGTCTAAGACAGATCCAACGCAATTCATGGCAAACCATATGATAAAATAATTTCTTAGATCAGTTGTTAGATTATTATAATAAATTTATTACCCATGAATAATATGTATATACTAAAATGATTCTTTGGGGCACTCGTGTATGATTTAATGCACTGTTGACATGATTGCATGTCTTTAACACCAACCTTCTATATTGGATCAGTGAATATAATTCCAAATCTGCATTTAATGCTTACTTAAATAGGATTATATGGTTGGAAAAAAAACATGTCAAACTTTATTTTATTTTATTTTTTTGAAAAAAAAGATAAATCATAACTACACTCAAAAAGAGGTATGGATGAGGAGGATACAAGCTGGGTCCACTTAAAGTATAACAGATAAAAGCATTAACACAAATGCCGGGAAAACAATATGCAAATAAATGAAAAGCGGATGATTCAACAACCTCCTGGTGGGGAACAGCTTCCGGCGAGGAGGTGCTGAGATGATAATGAAATAAATCAACTCAATGGGATGCACTCAGTGAAATCTTTTTACCAGTTTTTTATTGATGGAGGAATTCGTAGTCCTCTATATCCCTTTTTCTGAAAAGCAGGTTATCCAAATAAGATAATCTTATTTTGTTGGTTGGCCTGAACAACAAAATTTTAACCTATAATAATCTAGCAAAAGGGATTGTAACATTCAAAGATGCACAAATACTTGTTCTTTGTCATAAAGCTTCCAAAATGGCATAACACCTTTTTCTTAAGCGTGGATTCATTGAACGTATTTAGCACTTCCTCATGCTTAACTTGGGTTTGCAATCACTACCTCAGTCCCTATATAAAGTTTAGACTTCTTGGATTCTTTCATTGGAAGTCCAACATCCTTTCCTATGGTATCTCATAGCGATATCCATTTCCTGGAATGTTTGGATAGATAGAAACTGTTAGTTCTAGAGGGGTAGATATGTGATAATGTTTCGCTCAATCTCATAAGTAATGAATTCACATATAATTAATCATGCAAGAGAAAATAGACACACAATTTGGTTACCCAGTTTGGCACAACCTTAGCTATATCTGGGGGCCGAGCTCGGAGAAAATAATCCACTAAAAGAGAAAAGGGAAGAAGAGTTATAACACTCACTCTCTCTTTCACAACAAAGAATAACCTTCTCAAGATTGCTCGATGCCCACTCTCTTCAACCCACACATAAGAGTTTCTTACTCGTGGCTCATCCTAAATCTTCAAGCAGAATATCTTATATAGACGTCTCTATGTCCCAACAAAGCTTCCTGTGGTTTCTTAACTTGGACACCTTCCAAAGTTAGACGTTGCAACCGATCTTGCAACGCAACTCACTTGCTGATCTTGACTGAGTTTCAGTTCTCGTTGTAATATGACTTGTGACACCTCTAACCCTCTCAGTTGCTCCAGTTTGCATTGACGCAGTCCACTCCTCCCGACCTCCTGCCACCAGCAACTAGTCTCTTTCCTTATGTCATACCAACAGGTTCTTCTCCCGAGGGTCGCACCCACCTAGGCGCAAATCCATCTCAACAAAGATGGTCTCCAAAGAACTCCTGATCTTTTTTCCAAACTTGGTACAAGTTTGATCTTCAATATATTGTTACTAAACTTGATCTCCTCTCATCCAAATTTAGCTCTTCAGTATCTTTCAAGCATGATCTTCATTCATCCAAGCTTGAGTCTTCAATCTTCTATCAAATATTGCCATAGATATCTTGTGTCCTTGAATAGATTATGTCTTCAAATAGATCCGCCCATAAATAGTTTTGGATCTTTTCTTCAAATTGCATTGCTAATTATGGTTTTGGAAATCATGTTGGCTTGCCTTAACCTTTCTTAGTTTGTGTTTTCAAATAGCTTCACACCAAACTAAATACTATGCAATCCTTGGTCTCTTTATGATGATCTTTGCCAACAATAGATTATTTTTCTCTTTAAAAATAAATCTCTTATAAGAAAAGAGTTTACCAAAGATAGATTTTATCATTTTGGATCTTACCGAAGATAGATTAAATCTTATCTAAGATAAACTTACTCTTCAAGTGAGATTCTTTCACCTTGATGCTCTTTCTAAAGATAGATTTCTCGATATGATTCTTTGAGAGAAATCCTCCAAACATAAGCTCCTAACATGATCTTTTAGCCTTCATGGCTTCATTCTTGCCACATCATCAAGTGCTTTTGTTGTTTCATCATTCTTGTCACCTTGTTTGCCAAGTTATTTCATTTGGCATGTCACCATTGCTCGTGCCATGTCATCACCTTGATTGTCATATAATGCCAACTTAAGCTTCTAGCCCTAACAGAAACAATAGAATTTTTTAGTCCTTTGTGCTTCTACTTTTTCAGACATTTTTAAAACTGTTCATATGTTTTCAGTTTTGGATTTATGTAGCTCGTGACCCAAATCAACACTTTCCAAATGACTCCCTTCAAAATCTTAAAAGCTCACTAGTGATCCTGAGCGAGAGGGCTCCCGATCACGCCGGCACGTTCAACATCACAACATCTGTCGAAGTGATCCACTCCTTTTTTTTAAGCTTGGGTCGGCAGCTTGTTACTGCACGGTGGACCTTGACAACCCAATTGTTTTCTTTATTGTCTTTTTTATCTGTAGTTTTCTGTTTTTTCCTTGCATCATCTTTGGTGAATGCTTCTTCTTGTTGTTGTTTGTTCTCTTCATTTTCGTACTTTTTTATGTTTTGCTTTGGTTTCTTGTTTGTACTGGTTTTAATGTTCAATAAATCAATGGTTTATCCACTTTCCTCAAAAAAAAAAAAAATCAACACATCGTTGGTGAAGATGACATCTATCTGGGGTCTTCATCATAGCAAGAACGTATAAATGATTTTTGTAAGAATAGAGGCGTGTGAGAATGAAAAATGGTTAAACATTCAATTATTTCATTGTAGCCAAATACCCCAGATAAGGGCTCGGGAAATAAAGTCTCAAGTCTCTATTTGTAGGCAACGAAGGTTGTTTCTCCACGAATCCCATAGGGTATCAAAGAAATCTGGGATGTCATGTAGTATAAACACTTGTTCAAAGTGATTCCACATGTATATAGCAAATGTGCATTTGAAAATGAGATGATCATATATTCAATTGCAGAGTGGCATAGAATACATGTGGCCATCATCTCTTACCTAATAGATTCTCAAATGTATGGATTTTGTTGTCCCAAATCAACCAGATAAACAAGTTGACTTTCATGGCTCAAGGGCAACTTCAAATAATCAAAGTGATCCGGCATCTTAGACTATCATCATTGAGAAAAGAGTAGAAAGATTTAATTGTCCACCTAATATAGTGTAAATTTCAAGAAGACGCGGTCTCAAAGTTTTCAATCGTTACTAGTCAATAACTGCTAAGCCCATCTTCAATTTCATATAATCAAGAGTGATCTGGCATCTTAGCCTATGGTCATTGAGAAAAGAATAAAAAGATTTAATTGTCCACCTAATATAGTGTAAATTTCAAGAAAATGGGCCCCAAAGTCTTCAACTGCTACTAGTCAATAACTGCTAAGCCCATCTTTAATTTCAGATAATCAAGACTGACCCGGCATCTTAGACTATCGTCATCGAAAAAGAATGGATAGATTTAATTGTCCATCTAATATAGTGTAAATTTTAAGAAGACGGGCATCAAAGTCTTCAATTGTTGCTGGTCAATAACTGTTAAGCCCATCTTCATTGGAAAAAAACAATAGAAAGATTTGATTGTGCACCTTATATAGTGCAAATTTCCATAAAACAGGCCTCAAGATCCTCAATTGTTACTAGTCAAAAACTGCTAAGCCCAAGTTTGGCTTTTCTACTTCAAGTTCCCGGCAAATTCACTAGTCAGATTTCTAGACTTGTCAGTCTGTTTGCCTTGAGACTTAAGAAAATCGCATGAAGAATGAAGTTCACATGTTCTGCTCTTTGATATCCTTGCACTCAGTATGAAGAAGCTCAAGCTGCTTCATTTTCTCACTTTGTTCTCCATCTATGGTTTGAGCTCACATGCAGCTGCATAGAAACAGAGAAGCAAGCTCTCCTCAAGTTCAAGAACAGCCTCAAAGATCCTGGACAACTTCTACCTTCCTGGACTGGTGATGACTGCATGTTGTTCATGGAAAGGTCTGGCATGCAACAACCAAACATGCAATATTATCTCACTGGACTATGGTCATCTTCATTCTGGTCCTAACAATGAATGGCAATTGGATGGAAAAATTGATGCTTCTTTGGTTGAGCTGAAGCACTTGAGCTACTTGGACTTGAGTTCCAATGATTTTGTCGGTTCCCAGATCCTAGACTTCATTGGTTCAATCACTACTCTGAGTTATCTCAACTTGTCCAATGCTGGATTCCACGGAGAGATTCCTTCTCAGCTTGGGAACCTTACAAACTTGAGGTATCTTGATCTGAATTCATTCCGTTCTCTCAATGATTTGAGTGCAGATAATGTCCATTGGATGTCTTCTCTTTATGGTTTGCAGTATCTTTGACATGAGTAGAGTGAACCTTGCCAATGATGTTGCTGTGTTTGATGCATTGACTACGCTATCTTCACTTTTTGTTGTTGTCTTACCTAACTGCCAAATCCAGAGAATCCCTGCTTCTTTGCCTTTTGTTAGTAATTTCACATCTCTTGCTACTATTGTTCTTGATGGTAATCAAATCAATGCCACTTTTCCTTCTTGGTTTTTCAATATCGCTAGCCTTAAAAATGCTTATCTTCTCTTCAATAGTTTTCATGGTGTGATTCTCGACTCTTTTGAACAACTCGGTATGTCTTGAGGCGTTTTGAGATTGGAGTGAATTCTTTTTCTGTGAGTATTCATGGAACTATGAGAAATCTTTGCAGTTTCCACACTCTAGACCTGTCTACAAACAAGATTGAAGGTGAGGCAAAAACACTTGCTAGAAATTCTCTCGGGTGTGTCATTGAGAGCATTAAGGGCATTGAACTTGAGAGGCAATAAATTTAGAGGTAATGTATCGGATTGGATAGGAATGTCGAGAAGAATAACTCGCTTGATTTGAGCAAAATCTCGCTCTATGGCTCAATTCACCTACAAGTGTTTGACATGTCTTTCAATCGATTGAAGGTGTTGTCTCTGAAGCTCATTTTTCCAACCTCACAAACTTGAAACAATTGAGCATATCTTCAAAATCTCTGACATTTAATATGAGCTCTGAATGGATTCCTCCATTTAAGCTAGAAGTTTTCAGTTTTAAGTCTTGCATGTTAGGACTTAAGTTTCTTGCATGGCTGAGAACACAGAGAAACTACTCACTCATGGGCTTGCCAAGCATTGGAATTTCCGACACGAAGCTTGACTGGTTTTGGACACTTACTGGTGATACTGTCATTTTGGACCTCTTTGATAACATGATCACTGGCATGATCCCATCTTCCTTGAAGTTTATCACCATTTGTATCATAGATCTGAGTCCAATAAATTCTATGGTGCATTGCCTCCCTTTCCTTCCAATATCAAATACATCGACTTCTCCAACAATTCTTTTCCAGACACTCTTCTCCCAATCATTGTTGGTGTGATTTATATAACGCAAGTATACGCTATCGCAAACAAGTAATATAGTGATAAGAGAGTATCGTTCCCATGAGGATTGAGCTTATTAATTACCAAAATTACTAACCCTAATTCTACTTGATTAATGATATTGAAGAGGTTTAATTTAGAAAATCTAATTCAAGGGCTAGAGAGAGAAAGAGATAAGGAGAAATCAATGTCAAGAGATTCTAGGGTTTCTGAGTTCACCTAGACTAATTCGACCTAGATCATCTAATTCAATCAATCAATGTTTGTTTCTTATGTTGTCATCAAATTTCCCTAAATTACATATTGATCTTTCTCAAGCATCAATAAGATATTCCACTAGATAAGTTAACATCATCTCTGAGATAACTGTGAACCTATGAAACTCATTAAGCTCTAGAAATTTATAATGATGCATACAACCTCATAAATATCTCTATCTTATGATGATTGTATGATATTTCAACCAAGACCTAATTCAATTATCACCTCTCGGTCTCAAATCAAATTAATAATCATGCAATTGGTGATCAAGAAATCACAAGCATTAAGCATAGATTAAAATATCCAACATAGTCTTGAAACAAGCATCAATTAAATTAAACAAAGATGAATCTAGGGTTTTATAGTCTGGCTACATCGTAGCCCTAGAAAAAGTATTTAGAACATAATAATTGCAAAGTTCGACATATAAATAAGGTTCATAATCAAATAATCAAAGAAAAACTAAAAACTAAAGCCTGGAAATGAATCCGCGCCGAATTTTCGCTCCCGATCTCTTGATCTCCGAAATTCTCCTTTTTTCGTCTCAACCCTAGCCCCTTTTATAACATAAAAATTGGGGTAGCGCTTAGGCACCAAAGACTGTAGCGCCTAGGCGCTATACTTTCTGTTTTGCACCTCTTGATGTTGTAGCGCCTAAGCGCTATACTTTCTGTTTTGCACCTCTTGATGTTGTAGCGCCTAGGCGCAAGATTTTTTGTTTTGCTTATTCCCTCTTTGTTGAAACTTTGCTCTTTTTCCTCCAATGTTGTGCCTTTTACATGTTCTTCCTTCAAATCAATCTCTTTCTTTCCTACAATGCAATAATAATAAGATTAGGAGTAAAATTGGTTCAAAATAATTCAAATTTAATTTATTATGAGTTAAAGAAGGTTTATATATTGAGTGCAAATTATACTCATCAATCACGAGGGAATATTTACCACTTTTAATAGAATTGCATATCTCCAATAATCTCATCAATGGTACAATTCCTGCATCAATTTGTAATTTTGCTGTGATGGAAGTTATCGATTTGTCTACCAACAGACTTTTTGGTCAAGTTCCTGCATGTTTTTCAGATTTAGCGTCTCTCACAGTGATCAATCTTGGAAACAACAATTTATCCGGAGAAATCCCTGACAAACTGGATTCTTTAAGGTATCTTCAAGCATTGCATCTGGGAAACAACGAAAGCATCTCCGGAGAATACCAACATCTTTAAGAGCTTGCAAGGTATTGTTGATCCTTGATCTTGGAGGTAACCTAACTCGTCCGCAACATATCATCATGGATAGGAGAAGCATTGCCTTCATCGAGAATTCTTCGAGCTCTGGTTTAACATTTTCGAAGGCCACATTCCTAAAGAACTTTCTTATCTAACCTCTCTTCAAATTCTCGACCTTGGAGATAACAACCCTGCGGTATCATACCCGAGAGCTTTGGCAATTTCAGCTCACAATGGCGCAGATTCATAAAGAGGGAAAGAACATATTGCATAGTGTTCAAGGACAACTTTTTAGCGGCATTGGGTTTGGCCCTCTTGGATATATAGAGAGTTTGCAAGTAGTCACGAAAGGGATGGAAATGGAGTGCACAAAGAATCTTCAGTTTGTCACAAGCTTGGAATTATCAGACAATCAAATTTCTAGAAATATTCTGGCAGGACTTTGGAAGCTTTAAGGATTGCAAAGCTTGAATTTATCTAGAAATCATTTGTCTGGCAACATCTTAGTCGACATCGGGAATGTTCAGTTTCGGGAATCTCTTGATTTGTCAAGAAATGAACTTTCAGGTGCAATTCATGCAAGTTTGTCTGCTCTGACTTATTTAAGCCACTTGAACCTTTTATATAACAACTTGTCTGGTAGAATTCCATCCCGTAATTAATCGACTGTAGACATTAATGAACAATCCATGTATATCGGCAATGACAACCTTTGCGGACCACCTTTGAATGTAAAATGTGACAGTGACAACAATCAAATAGTAGAAGAAGGCTCAACAAAGGTGCGAGTGCTAAGAGGACTATGAGTATGAAATGCTGTGGTGGTACATTGGCATCGTTTTTGGTTATATTGTAGGATTTTGGGCAGTTTGTGGCACTTTGCTTTACAATGACTATTGGAGGGATGCCTATTTTCACTTCCTTGAGAAACTTGGTGAGGCTATTGCAATGAAATGTCGAGTAAAAAATAATGATAACATTGAAGAGCATGATTAGTGATAAAAAATGATGATAGCATTGAAGAGTATGATTAGTGATAATCTAATTTGTATAATGCGGTACCGATTAATCAAAATCATATACATATCGCAAAGTTTATAGTTCTTATGTTAGTATGATACTCTAATTTGTGTTTGCTTCATTGGCTCATTTCTTGGTTTGAGTTACCTTAATTTCTTTAATTTTGATTTTGAATGTTATTTTTATTTTTATTATTTCTTTTTATGGTTTTGTGAGAAACCAAGGTAGCACAAGAAGATATATATATATAGAATTTTTTAAAAGGCGATCAAGAGCTTATTAATCAAAAGAGTATGGTGTTTTATAATAAAACATAAAACAACCGAATCTAAAAGAAGCAATTTCAAATATAACCCTACAACGCATGCTAATTATGATGAGATGGAAGACATAAAACAGTATGGCAAATATAACCCAAGATATATGCTAATTACATTGATATAATAGACACACAGAACAATCTCCATCTAGACTTGAAATCCCACCCTAAACATAACAGCAAATCTAAATTAACTTTGGGTGATAAATGAACTTCGCAATCAATAAAGGCTTTGTGATCATAGAGTTTGAATTGTCGGCAGTAGTAATCTCTTAATCTCTACTATGCCATTTAAAATAATCTTTTAAACAAAATGAAATTTGAAATCAATGTGCTTACATCTCTCATGGTGCATCTGGTCCTTCACCAAGTGAGTAGCACTCGGATTATTGCAATAGATGGTAGAAGAATTAGTATATGTCGAGATCTCTCAAAGCATGCCCTTAAGCCAAATTGCATCCTTAACATCAACTTTATATCTGTTGTACCCAGTCCAAATTTGGACCTAGGATTTTCTCTTATTTTCTGTGAATGCATTAGGGTAAAATGGTCATTTTGCATTAATAGATTTTTACTGGATTGCACAGTTGGTTATATGCGAAAATTCTGCCAAAAACAGGGGGCAATTCGGTCATTTGGATTTTGTTTCCATTCTTGTGTTAGTGGGGCAATAGACTAATTTAGAAAAGAATAAAAACATTGTAGCAGCCCATTACTATAGTTAAACCCGACTGTTCTCGTAGTTTTTGGCACCTCAAAGATCGTTGATTCGTCCCTGCAATCGTAGCGACCCTCAACACCGTGAGCGTGCCGAGAGTTAAAATCAAAATCTTTTTCTCTTCCTTCTTCTTTCCTTCTCCTTCTTTGTTTCTCCATGCCTGCCGAACCCCTTAAAAATCCCTAACTATTTCCGGCGACCAATTCCGCGAACCATCACCAAAAATTTATTCCCCACATCCTCTTGAGTAAGGTAAGAGCCTTTCTCCGAGTTTTTACCATGTATTTCTTCCGTATTTTCATTGTATTCATTGTTTAGAAACCCTAGACCAAAACCTTAGATTTTTCCAAGATTTGTGGGAGTTTTTGGGCTTAAAATGAAGCCCTTGATGTTGTCAATTGTTATTCATGAGAATTGTGGCAAAATTTCATCGTTTGATGTTGTAAAATGAGAGAAAACCATTTGTAAGGTTCGGGTTTTACTGTAGCATTCCCGATGTTACTCAGTAGCATCAAAAACTTTTGGCCTTTTTATTGTATTTCTTTTAGTCCAAATTGAAGCTTTTTCATTCATTGAACTTATTGGAACTAGGTTTACTCCATTCTGAGGTCGTTTGGGTCCAAAATGACAATGTTTTTGCCCTAAAACCCTAATGTTTTCAGTATAGACATGTATAAATGCATTTGCATGCATTTTCTTTTTAGCTATCATTCTTGTGTTCATTAGTATTTGGATTCCCTGCTTGTATCTAGGTGGCGAAGCACCTCCAAAGGGAAGAAAACCGCCAATCAGTGTGCGCGTCTCCATGCGAGGCAACATGTCTTGTGAGTGAGTTATGTTGAATGCACAATTCTAATTGAATATCGAAAATATTTTAATTGTTTTCTGAAATGATTTCCATGGCCTTATCATGTTTTAAATCACTATTTCATGGATGAGAAGAAAGTATAGGATGACCGCTAGAAACTATGTTTTATTTGGAATGACTTGTGGTTTACTCTCTGAAAAATCATGAGAACGCTTACTAAGGACATACATGTTTGGTGGATGAATGGAAATTGTTGATTATTACAACGAGTTCATTAAGCTTATGTGTTATAAGGGAAATTAATTATGTATGTTCAATGGATGATTTAATCTCCCTAGTGATGTATAATTTCTAAAGTTCTGAGGCATAATGTGATAAATATGGTACATGGAACCCGATGAAACCTTGAATGTTAAGGTATATAATTACACTTATGTTGAAATTGATGAAATTTGTTCTTGTAAGTATACTGTAGGGTGCTTAATTGTGTGGTATATATATATATCGGGTGGATGTCAATGATTATGAGTATTATTTTAAATGGAATTTCTTTAGAATGTTGATGATGAATAGCTTGAGTTATATATATGACAAGTGTTGAATTGCAAAAACTGAATATTCTTGTGAATTTCTAATAATAGTTTGATTTAATACTCCTAAGAGGAGATAGTGAACTTGTGAGTATTTTGACAATGGGATTATTATAGATGAAGCAAATATTAATGTTGAGGTAATGGCACTATGATAAGGATCTAAGACCTTGTTGAGTATAAGAAATGGTTGAATAGTAAAGACTTGTGAAAGTAAATACTGATGATGCGTAAAGAAGGATTTAATCAATATATATTGGCATGTGAGATTATAGGTGATGAGATGAACATATTTTCATGACTTGTAAAGTATTTAGAGGTTGTGATTGACTGGACCTT
Organism: Dioscorea cayenensis subsp. rotundata; assembly: GCF_009730915.1. NCBI lineage: Eukaryota > Viridiplantae > Streptophyta > Magnoliopsida > Dioscoreales > Dioscoreaceae > Dioscorea > Dioscorea cayenensis. Next base: position 31,456 of record NW_024087899.1, read on the forward strand.
GGGGATTAATCTTGTACTTTGAGGAAAAATTAGTGAGCTGAAGAAAGAGAAAGCTAGAATGATCCTAAGTAACTTGAGGTTTAACTAGACCAAAAGCCATGTTTGTTCTGACGACTTTTTATTGTATTTCAAACTTAATGTTTCTTTTCTACACTATTGTCATCTACTTTTAGAAATGGTTTGTAAAACCTTTCACTTGTATAAGCATGCTTTTGATATTTATGGTTATGAAAACAAAAGGGTTTTTATTTCTGAATGGCATGTTCTTCTAGATTGTGGATATTATAATGCGCTTTAATATCGGGTCGGTCTTATTGTCTCAAAGCAATGCTCGTAGCTTCGCATATTATTGTGTTATTCTTGGCATTTGGACAGAAATGTTTTTGAATGTATTGGCACATCGGGATTGGAATACTTTTTGAAAGTTTACATGCATTGCTATGCTTTGGCTTTGGATTTGTGGAAATAATGTTTATTCCCGATATGTGAATGCTTGTCCTGGATAAGGACCCTGTGACATGAGTGATTCAGATTGTATTATTGCTACAGCTATATGTTGGTTTGGATGGTGACGGCGGGCTAAGGCCCGACTACTGCAGTAGTGGGTCCCAACGGGCCAGCCTTTAGAGGTGGCGTTGTGGACCTGGGTGTTGATTTGTCCAGATCAGGTGGGAGCGTAGAGCCCTGATTGGATGATACATCGGGATCCCGGGGTCACCACACGGGACCGGTGGGCCAACGTCAAAGGTGCGAAGACTTTTCGACGGTTCTCAACTTAGTCGCGACGGCGGCTAATGTTGGAGAGAGTGTTTTTTAGGCCATTGCTTATTGATCGAGAATTTTATTTGTTTAAGTTGGTATTTCTACTCATTTTTGGGAACTTATATCCAAGTATTTGTTTTTACACATGTTAAGGTTTTGTCGATGCTCGTGAGAACCTATGTTTTGGTTTTTAAATACCAAGGTTTCTTATATTACACTTTCATTGTGTGAAAAATTGTGAAGCGCTTCGGTTTTACTTATGTTATTGTAAAATGTGTTTATTGTATTTCATCGATTTGTTTTTGATATTCTGTTAGATTTGTGCTAACCCATTCACTGAGTGACTATGGTTACTCACCCCCTCCTCCCTTCCAAGTTTTAGTGGTTTGGGTTGTCATAGCGAGGCGAAGTGTTAGCAGTTTGCATTCCAAGTCAGGTTGTTTATTTATTGTTAATCAGGTTGCATTGTATGATTGTAGTGGATCCACTAGTGTTCTTAACTCTGTAACTGTGATTTGTATATCTTTCACTTTACTGTTGATTCTTCGAGTGAAAGTTTTGCTTTTGGTACCTTTATTATTGTGGTGTTGTTTAGCAGGAGTTTGTGAGCCTTGCGATGACTCGAGGGTTGAGTGGTGTGTGTCCCTCCTCGGGATCGTCGTGGCGGTTGTCATGTGGCGGGCCCGCGGGTCGGGACGTGACAATATCCCTCCTCTAGAACTCCAAACAAGCATTTGTGGTACCTTTTAAATACAAAGGACTGACTTAACCGCCTCCCAATGCTTCCTACTACGACATGACAAATAGTGACTCACTTCACTAATAACATGAGTAGTGTCAAGTCTAGTGCAAATTGTTATATATAGCTGATATAGGGGCAACGCCCCCGCAGTACGATACATGGGTATTTTGGTAAGATTGTACTAGGTAGAGTTTGAATATATATTCAAGTAATTTGTAACTCTAATTTTCTAATAAGGGAATCGACATCCGCTACGCTCTTGAGGACGTAGGCATATTTTGTCGAATCTTGTTAAATCTATTTTGTTTGTGTGATTGCTTTCGTTTTTCCCTTTGATCTTTGTTCAATTTCTCAAAACAAATAATCAAGTACATGATGCTTCCAACTGCACTAGAATATCGATCTAGTAACATGTATCTCCTCTCTTTCTTGGATTTCAAATTTAAATGCTTCGAAAATATGAATTTTGTTGCAAAAGAAGTAAATAAGGGTATAATATATTAGTTCTGCTTCTTGGAAATCCCTAGCATTTGGATTTCTTGGATTCAGACTTGTATTAGCTCTGTTTCTTTCTCCTTTTTTATTAATAAACGTCATACCTCATGGATTTCTTCTTCAAGAGGACTTCGTCAAGGTGATCGCATATCTTCCTACCTTTTTATTTTGGTTTCTCATAATTTAACAGCTTTTTTGAACTTCGCCATGAGACGTCATAAGATTTCGGGTTTTAACAGCAACCTTCATTTCAATTTTAGCCATCTTATGTATGCTGATAATTTAATTTTGATTTCTATTACCTCTAGGAAGACTGCTCAGTATATCAAGCTTGGCTTTTCTATTTACAAGAATTTAATTGGTCAGGGATCTAATAATGTTAACTGCTCTCTATTCGTAATCTTAAATTTTCTAGACTTTCTTTGATGGCTAAGAATGTCTTTCATTTTCTTAATTCTCATGATTATTTTTGGATTGACATTATTTTTTATAAATATGGAAAAATCAATTTTTGAACGGAATCTATTCCTATGAACTGCTCATGGTTTTTTAGAGGGCTTTGGCATACTGATAAAGCCATTAACCCTTCTATTTGGTTGAACTATGTCAATCCCTCTAACATCTCTTTTTTGTTTGATCCTTGGTACTTTGAAATTCCGCTTGCTTTTAAACTGACTTACTTGAATATGGATTTGGATTTAAATTCGATGCAAATTTCAGATTTAGTTTATGATGTTCACATGGTTATTCACGCTTTTCAACAAGTTTTTGGTGAGCATTTGAACAATGAGATGTTAGCTCATGGCAAAATTGATATGGAAAGGACCAATCACTGGGTTTGGTTTCCTAAAGCCCACTGTGTTAGAATCCCTTCCAAGATTTACTCCCATCTTAATTCTAATGCTGCTCATTGTGAGAATTGGTGTGGTTGGGACAAACTATGGCGCCTTAAGGTAGCCCCCAGAGTTAAGCATTTTATGTGGCTGATGTTTAAAGGCAAGATCAAAACTTATAATTATCTGCACTCTTTGAATTTGGGGCCTCATTCCCTTTGTGTATTATGTGGCCTTCAGAATGAAACAACCGAGCTTCTTTTCTCCTACTATTCTAATTCTGTTCATGTTTGGGCGTGTGTTAGCAATATTGTGGGAAAGAGTTTGTCTTTTCCAAAAGGATTCACTTTTGGCTCTTGGCTTATCTTCTCTCAATGCTGTGATTCTCCTTTTCTCAAAGCTGTGAATCCAGCAGCTGCTTGGTTTATCTGGAAAGCCATATGTAATTTAATCTTCAAAACTGAAATTCCAAATCTGGATATCATTACTTCCAAAGTAGTTGCCTATGCCAGAGAGTTCTCTCCTTTCGTCTTCACTCAAGCAGGTAAAATGTCTTTATCTTTTCCAATCTTTCCACCTATGAGGGTCCTTTTCTTTTCTCTACAACTGCTTGGAATGATGAGTTAACAAATGGAGGGGCTAGTTTTTTTTTTTGTCACTAATTCTATCTCCTCCATCTTGCTGGCGGGTAGCAGTCGGTTCCCAATTTGTTCTGGTCTTGATGCTGAAGCCAAAGCTCTTATTGTAGCGATAAACTCCATTACTAGCAACAATATTCATATTTAGCATATTTTTATTTCCTTCCCTGAGCTTTTGAGTGCCATTAATGCTGGAAATTTACAAAATGATTGGAGATCTGAATCCTGGATTAACCTTATTCACAATCTTCTAAGTTCTATTGATGATCCTAAAATCCACTTAATCTCTAGAATTCGAATGGGAGCTGCCTCCAAACTTGCTATACATGGCTCTAACCTTCATAACACGTCTTTGTTTCGTTAGGGTCATGATTTGCCAAGATGGATTATGAAATCTTTTGTGTTTGATGGCTTCAATATGGTCTAGTTGTTTGGCTTGTTTATTTGCCTCTTAGTTTTGTAGTTCTTTCCTGTTTTCCTTTCATTTTCTAGTTGTTATGTATTTTCTTCTTTAATAAATCAGCTCTGGAGTTCTTATATATATGTATATATATTATTATTCATATTGAACCAGTTTAATACATTCTGAACATTTATCAAGGAAAATATTTTGAAAAGATATAATTTTATATTGGCCATGTCCTGATTGAGTACCTCATTTTCCATACGCTAAGAATTTTTTTTCTTTGAATAAAAGTGGATAAACCACTGATTTATTAAAAAGAATGATAGAAACAAGAAGACCAACAGAAAAGACTGAAGGAAAAGTACAAGAAACACTGAAATAAATAACCCTCACAAGAGATGAGGGGAGCAAAGAAAAATAAAGTAGAACAAATTGTTAAGTTGGGGAGGGGAGCAGTAAGACTGGCGAAGGCAACCATCTGGAGACACATGCCTGTCTTAGCTGCAAGAGGAAGGGGATTACTTCTGGTCCATGTTGTAATCTGAATTGCCGGGAAGATCTGTGACTCTTGCGCTCATGAAGCTGAGAGCGAGCTTTATCTTTTGCGAGGCTTCCGATAAGGTTTGTTGATGTGCATGAGGAACTGCAGAAAACCAAGAAAGCAGAGTGTTAGCAACTTTAAGAATAATAGTAAAAGGAGGTAAAGCATTTGAGTGAAAAATGCGGTTGTTTCGCTCTAGCCAAGTATGCCAGATGATGGCCCTAGCATTGATATCCCACAGAGTCCGAGATCTAGCATTTAGGGGGCGTTCATTTCACTGTAAGTGAGGGGAAGTCAGGAAGTGAGGGAAGTGCCACTTCCCTGAAGTGGGGGGAAGTGATATCACTTCCAGAACTTCTGTGTTCATTTGTCAGAAAGTGAGAATAGAACCGAAGGACTTTAGGTGTTGGATGAAGTTCTATGAGTTCAAAAAAAAACTTTAGAAGTGAAAATAAGTTAGTTTTTATAGATTGACTCACTTCCCCCCACTTCAGTAAAAAAATACTGAAGTGGGCTTAGTTCAAAATCCACTTCAGTCGGAAGTGGGGGAAGTGCCACTTCTCCTACTTCAATACAAATGAACACCAGAAGTGGGGGAGTCAGACCACTTCCCCTCACTTCCCCCCACTTTCCCTGAAATGAACGTCCCCTAAGGATGGTAACCAGGAGGTCCATAAGCTAGGAATAGAAGGAGTAGTTTCGTGTAAACCAAAGGTATGAAAGAGGTCCCAAATTCGATCCGTGAATTCACGTTCAACAAATAAATGTTCCACATTTTCCGAAGCTTTGTGGCAGAGGACGCATGTATCTGTGGTGTTTTAGTTGCAACGTTTTCTAAAAAGATTTGTGAGTGTGAAATTTTATCTTCCCAAATGAGAAAAAAAAAAAAAAAACGTGAATTTTATATGCTAAGAATTTGCTTTTGGATCAAGTAAATTGGGACCAGAATTTCCAGCATGGCTCAGAAACTTTGAAAGATTATTCAGTGATTGATTTGTCAAACACTGGAATCACATGTTCAATGCCTGACTGGTTCTAGGACTTGCCGCATAACATTGCACTTCTTGATCTCTCAAATAAATAATCAGATAACTGAAACTATACCAAGTCTCTAAAGTTTCTTAACTATTTATGTATATATATACACGTTTCTCTCTTACAGGAGGGAGGAATCGTACTGAATACATGTACTTTATCTATTTTAAAAAAAACAGATGAGGCCCACAATATGATGCGAAACGCGTTGGCGGTTAGCACGTGGAACACTGACATTGGGTTCCGAATTGGAAAAGTATATCTGCTGCTTGTCAAGAAGCTTACGTAGATCCTTTGATTCCAAGCTCACAACTTTGATTGATTCAATTATTGTTTTTTATAATTTAATTATTATTATTTTTGATAAATTGGTCACAATGATTTTTTTATGTGTTAATTGTCAAATACCCCTTGAAAGTTTCGTTTATATACATTTTCCCCTCTCTAATTTTGGTATCCCCAAAAACACCCTCTTTTTCTCTCCACTTATTTTTAAACCCTTCAAGTCGTTAAAGTGACTAAACGGAGTTGGGTGGGAATTTTTTTGACAACAATAACCTTCATCTACTAACGCAACTTTAATACGGGCTTTTTATCTACTTGTAAGAAAGGTCTTCTTCTAACCGAGTCTTGGTTGTCCTTTTTGGCATGTTTGCTCGCTCCATTTGGAATCTGCGAAATCTCGAGTTGGGTTGGTAGATCCGATCCGGAGATCGAGTCACGTGGAAACACCCTAAATCCGCCGGCGAGCAATGTGGGAGTTCGACGGAAGTGCACCATCGGCAGGAGCGGACCTCAATCGCTTTTCTTAGATTTATGGGTGTTTGCCTCGTTGTTTTTATTTTTCTTGGCGGCAATAAACGATAGACACAAAGATCAATGGTTTGAAGTCGGAGAACCATTTAGAGGACTCCGTTGGTGGAGAGTTGGATCTGTAGACAAGCTCTGCTGGTGTTGGGGTTGAGGAGAAAGAGGTCATGGAGATCGTTGGAGAGGTTGAGGGAGCTAGTAGCATTGGAAGAGGAGAAGGAGAAGAGTGAGGAAGGTGAGAACTTGGAGAATCATACTAAGTTTCGGTTGAAGAGACAAAGGAGAGGAGAATGTAGTTGCGAGGAGGTAGACAGAGATGAATTAGGAGAAAACTTTAGATTAAAAGTATGTTTCGTTTAAATATATGTGTTTTTTTGTGTAACTTAGGTATTTTTCTCGTTTAAAAAATTTGTTTATGTTTAATAATATTGGTTCATGTTTAAGTCTATGAGTAGCGTTTAACACAAACATACAATTTTAAACGGAAACCTGGGTTACTAAGCGAACCCGAGTTATTTAAGCGAAAACTAGGTTATTTACACACAAACATACACTATTAAGTGGAAGCAGACTAAGTTAAGCTACTAGTACAATAATACATTATATTTTGATTAATTTAGATCCCAAAACTCTTTAGAAATTATTGGATTAAAAATTAAAATTAAAATTAAACTCAAATTCAATTGGTCTTTTTAAATAAATGCTTAAAATAATGTTTAAAAGAAAATATCTTGGAATAAGAACTTTAGGGAATTAGAACATAAAAGAATCACCTTTTTATGGATATATGAATAAATCTGTAGACTATTTTACCATGGATTAATTCTTGTTCTATAAACTTTAGGCTATTTTACCAGTACTCTTTTAAATCTTGTAGATTCCAATCAATATTTTCTTCCGAAATTAGAAGTACATTAAACATAAAGATAAATTTTTAACGTTTTACGTTTAATAATAGTTGTTTTTGTTTAAGTTATTTTATTTCCGCTTATCAATCCCCGGTTTTTGTTGAATCTAACACGCTTTTCGCTTTAATGAGTCTCTGCCATCTGCTTTAATTTACTCGCTTTTTTTGTTTATCCGATTATGTTAGAGTGCATTGTTAAATGTTTTACTTTTAATTTGTTGGGTTTCAATAGTTTTACATTATATGTTAATGCGTATCTGATTAAGTTTACTAATTTTTTTGTTTAATAGTTTTTGGTTTTTTGTTTGGAATACACTTTTTATGTTTAACAATAGGTTTTTTTGTTTAAGTTATCTTGTTTCTGCTTTAATAATTCGGGTTTTCGCTTAAGGTATCGCGTTTCCGCTTTAATAGTCTTGGTTTCTCGCTTTAACAATAGTTATTTTTGTTTAAATTACCTTGTTTTCTTTTATCAATCCTGGTTTGTGCAAGCAACCCCATAATAAACATTCCGACAATTTCAAATTTATCCATACAAAAAAATCAACATAAATCGGATGAATTTGAATTAAAAAACACACACACACATACCAATTAAGAATCTCCAAGGTGATCGACATAAGTTCTAAATCGTTCCTTTCTCTCTTACAAAACAACGAATACCCTCCCCCTCCTCATCCTCCTTCCGTTAATCCGATTTCTTCGGTTCTCTAAAGTACAACACATCTCTCATTAGTATATTGATTCTCGTCAGCCTCTTCCTTTTCAAGGCCGAGCCTTTCCCACCGACTTCATCGTCAAGGCAAACCCGAAGAACCCATAGCAATGTAAAGGTGGTGATGAAAATGGTCGAAGGCCACTAGAGATCCGTGGTGAGGCTCAAGGTCTTTGAAAAAATATTTGAAAGATGGAAAAAAACTGGGTTATTTTAAAAAAGATGATGTGCTTTTATCCACCATTGTTGAGGGTAAAAATGGAATTCAATCAAATGAATTAGACGGAATTAGCTGAAAGGGGAAAAAATGAAGTGAAACAAAAAAGGAAGGGCTGTCCGGCAAATTCAAAAGTCAGAGGGGTTGTCTGTGAATTTTTTAAACTGTTAGGGGGTAAAAAATAATTTTCCCTTTTTTTATTTTTATTTTATTATAATTGAGAGGTTTTAAACTTAAGACATCTCAAGCAAAATAAAAAATTACTAGGCTATACCTTGATTTCTATAATTTAATTATTAATTAATCTAACTATCTCAGTTTCCATCTAGACTACATGATTAATCATTTTAATCTCCAATATTCAGCTAATGATATCAGGCATAGTAAGTTGAGCGTACAACCAATTATATTAGCAAGCTATGCACACAATAATATAATGATAATTTGGATAATTTTATTTATATCCATTTTACTTGTAAATGTATTGTGTACGATTAATTCAATATTATACATTTATTAAAAAATAGTTAATAAGACAAAAAATAGTGTATGTATGTGGGGTGACTTATCTACATTATTGTATAGTACAATATTTTTTTCAATAAAATGAATGAACTATAATTTATTAAGAATTAGAAAATACAATGATAAAAAGATAGGAATAAGATAAGAAGACAGACTTCGTTTTTGTGTTTGGTCCTAGGATTGCAACACCCCTGTTGATGCACTCCTAGTCTCTGGTCTCTCTTTGCTGTTTTTGGGATTTATTTTTCTCTCAGTTTTTTTCTTTTAATTTGTATTCTCTGTTTTCTCTTCTTTTGCTTATTTGTATTGTGTTCATTTTTGTTTGGTTTTCTAATAAATTTATGATTCATCTATTTTATTAAAAAAATAAATAAGAAAACAAATTCACTAGTAATGGATGGAAGGATAAATAGTAAAAAAGAAAATATATATATATATATATATATAAATTACACAAAAAAAGTCAAGCAGTGTGAGTATTGCCAAAAACTTTCAGATTGAGGCTATGACCTCAATTTGAATTAATTAGGTAAACTATTAGAACTTAGAGGAAAAAAAACCCACAAAATTAAAAAAAAAAAAAAATTTAATGTTGGAATTGCCTCCTCCCATTTAAACATTTCTTTATATAGCGCTTTAGAGTGGTCTTGGCCTTCTTGGGACACTCAGGATGATCAAAATACACTTTTTCATTCAATGAGTAGATATATGGGGTAAAAAAAAGAAAAAAGTCAATTAATGTTTAAATCAAGATTGAATGCAATTCATGAAAATGTGTGACAAAATAATTTCTGTTGTTGGACCATCATAAATTTATAACCCATGAATAATATGAGAAATTACATATTAACTTTTTGTTTTGTTTTGTTTTGTTTTTTGATAAACCAAACCACAACTTTATTATGAAAATAAAACAAACAGATCAAGTGTCCACAGTGAGTGAAGACATACTAGACAAGAGCAGATTAGGTAAACAGAGGAAAGACAATACATGACAGAAAAGCTAGCAATGCAGATAATATAGTGTCTACAACACCAACCATATATATTGTACAGTGAATATAATTCTAAACTTGTGTTTACTGTTCCCTTAAACAAGATAATATTGTTGCAAACAACTTGTCAAACATTCATTCAAACTATCAAATGTGTCAAGAATAATCAAAATTGCATAAAAGTCCCCAATTGTTAGTAGTCAATAACTGTTATTCAGCCAAGCTGACTTTTCTTCAAGTTGGCGGCAAGCTCCCTAGTCAAATTTTTTTTTAACAAAAGTCATGAACTTTTGTCAGCCTGTTTTGCCTTGAGACTCAAGAAAATTGCAACGAGAATAAAGTTCACATGTTCTACTCTTTGCAATCATGGCACTTAGTATGAAGAAGATCAAGCTGCTTCATTTTCTAACCTTTGTTCTCCATCTATGGCTTGAGCTCACATGCAGCTGCATAGAAACAGAGAAGCAAGCTCTCCTCAAGTTCAAAAACAGCCTCAAAGATCCTGGAAAGCTTCTATCTTCCTGGACTGGTGATGACTGTTGTTCATGGAAAGGTCTGGCATGCAACAACCAAACAGGCAATATTATCTCACTGGACATTAGCTATGGTCATATTCATTCTGGTCCTAACAATGAATGGCAATTGGGTGGAAAAATTGATGCTTGTTTGGTTGAGCTGAAGCACTTGAGCTACTTGGACTTGAGTTCCAATGATTTTGGAGGTTCCCAGATCCCAGATTTCATTGGTTCAATCACTACTCTGACTTATCTCAACTTGTCCAATGCCGGATTCCACGGAGAGATTCCTTCTCAGCTTGGGAACCTTACAAACTTGAGGTATCTTGATCTGAATTCATTCGATTCTCTCTATGATTTGCGTGCAGGTGGTGTCCATTGGATGTCTTCTCTTTCTGGTTTGCAGTATCTTGACATGAGTAGAGTGAACCTCGCCAATGCTGTTGATGTGTTTGATGCATTGACTATGCTATCTTCACTCTCTGTTGTTGTCTTACCTAACTGCCAAATCCAGAGAACTCCTGCTTCTTTACCTTCTGTTAGTAATTTCACATCTCTTGCAACTATTGTTCTTGATGGCAATCAAATCAATGCCACTTTTCCTTCTTGGGTTTTCAAAATCAGCAGTCTTAAAAATGTTTATCTTCGCTTCAATAGTTTTCATGGTGTGATTCCTGATTCTTTTGAACAACTGGTATCTCTTGAGGCACTTGAGCTTGGAGGGAATTCTTTTTCTGGGATTATTCCTGGAAGTATGAGAAGTCTTTGCAGTTTGCACACTCTAGGCCTCTTTACAAATAAGATTGAAGGTGAGACAACCGCACTAGCAGAAATCCTCTCTGGGTGCGTCAGTGAGAGCATTCAGGTGCTGAACTTGAGAGGTAATAAATTTAGAGGTGATTTATCAGATTGGATAGGAACACTGAGAAGAATAACTATGATTGATTTGAGCAAGAACTTGCTCTATGGCTCAATTCCTGCTGCACTGGGGAAGCTCTCAACACTCACATACCTTTATCTCAATCACAATGAATTCAACGGTTCTCTTCCAGAAAGCATTAGGGAACTATCTCAGCTGCAAGTGTTTGACATGTCTTTCAATCAGATTGAAGGTGTTGTCTCTGAAGCTCATTTTGCCAACCTCACAAGCTTGAAACAATTGAGCATGGCTTCAAACTCTCTGACATTGAATATGAGCTCTGAATGGATTCCTCCATTTAAGCTAGAAGTTTTCAGTTTTAGGTCTTGCATGTTAGGACCTAAGTTTCCTGCATGGCTGAGAACACAGAGAAACTACTCACTCATGGACTTGTCAAGCACTGGAATTTCCGACACCATGCCTGACTGGTTTTGGACACTTACTGGTCATATTGTCATTTTGGACCTCTCGGATAACTTGATCACTGGCATTGTCCCATCTTCCTTGAAGTTTATCATCATTAATGTCATAAATCTGAGTTCCAATAGATTCTATGGTGCATTGCCTCCCTTTTCTCCCAATATTGAATACATCGACTTCTCCAACAATTTGTTTTCAGGTACTCTTCTCCCAATCACCAGTGAATATTTACCACTTTTAGGTGAACTGCATCTCTCCAATAATCTCATCAATGGGACAATTCTCGCATCAATTTGTAATTTTGCTGGGATGCAAGTTATTGATTTGTCTAGCAACAGACTCTTTGGTCAAGTTCCTGCATGTTTTCCAGATTTAGTGGCTCTCATGGTGATCAATCTGGAAAACAATAATTTATCGGGAGAAATCCCTGACAAACTGGATTCTTTTAGTTTGCTTCAGGCATTGCATCTGGGAGACAACAGCATCTCCGGGAGAATACCGACATCTTTAAGAGCTTGCAAGTCCTTATTGATCATTGATCTTGGAGGCAACAAACTGTCTGGTAACATACCGTCATGGATTGGAGAAGCATTGCCATCACTGAGAATTCTTCGGCTCCGGGCAAACATGTTCGTAGGCCACATTCCTGAAAAACTTTCTTATCTAACCGCTCTTCAAATTCTCGACCTCGGAGATAACAACCTGTCAGGTACTATACCTGAGAGCTTTGGCAATTTCAGCGCAATGGTGGAGATTCATAAGGAGCGAAAGAACATATTGGATAGTGTTCTAGGAGCAGCTTTTAGCAGCATTGGGAATTATGTTCCTTTGGGATACATAGAGAGTTTGCAAGTCATCACAAAAGGGATGGAAATGGAGTACACTAAGAATCTTCAGTTTGTCACAAGCATGGACTTATCAGACAACCAAATTTCTGGACACATTCCGGCAGGACTTGGAAAACTTTCTGGATTGCAGAGCTTGAATTTATCTGGCAATCATTTGTCAGGCAACATCCCAGTTGACATCGGGAATCTTCGGTTTCTGGAATCTCTTGATTTGTCAAGAAATGAGCTTTTCAGGTGCAATTCCTACAAGTATGTCTGCCATGACTTCTTTTAAGCCACCTGAACCTTTCATATAACAACTTGTCCGGTAAAAATTCCATCCGGTTATCAGCTTCAAACTATTAATGAACAATCCATGTATATCGGCAATGACAACCTCTGTGGCCCACCTTTGAAAGTAGAATGCGACAGTGCCAAGAATCAACAGAAGAAGGCTCAATGATGTCTTGTGGTGATGGCGAAGAGGATTGTGAGTCTGAAAAGCTGTGGTGGTACATTGGCAGTGTTCTTGGCTATATTGTGGGATTTTGGGCAGTATGTGGCACTTTGCTTTACAGTGAATCTTTGAGGAATGCCTATTTTCACTTCCTTGAGAAACTTGGTGTGACGATTGGAATGAAACGTCGAAATAAAAATGATGACAGCATTGAAGAACATGATCAGTGATAGTCTAATCTGTATCTGCAATATGGGTTGGAGCTGAAATCATGTGCACCTATCAGTTCTTATGTCAGTATGTAAAAATTTATTGCTCAGCCTTTTTTTGCTAGCCAGCAAGTCGAACCTCTTTATAGTAAATTTCGGGGCAATAATATTTTCTAGTGATGATTTTCAGTGGCTCAAGTTGGCGATCACAATCTCTTGTCGAGTTTCACACAACCAAACCATGGAAGCTATATAAGCAGAAATACTGTTTTTTCTTTGAATGTTTCTGTACAGACTGAATATTTCACATATGCATTTGTTGAATTCAAATGGCTTATAGAAGTCCGTTCAAGCAATTTTCAATGACATCATTTGGTTGATCTGTTGAATGCCTCAATTACGTCATATTTGGATATTCATCAAGTCTTATCTTTGAATTGTTCTCAAGACTTTTTGTTATAAACCACATTTTTAATTAAAATCTAAAGACTTTTTAATTCAAAATTTAACACTCTAATTCAGCAACTTTTTTTTTTTCTCACTCATTAACTGTCTCTTTCAAAAATGACTTCATTGTCTTAATTCCAATAATCTATGGACATGCTCCATTCTTGTGTGCATTATTATGAACATCAAACACCAATTGCAGTAAAACAGATTATTTGTAACGGTAAATATCTGTCATAACCCATCCAGTAAATTTAAAGAATTATTTGCACTAGTCCATTTTTCACAGTGCTCATATGTTTACCTCAAAGCTTATAATAGTAATATTTAGTAATAACAATATCAATACTATGCTTACTACAACAACTGAGAAACATGCAAACCAAGAACAATTGAGACAGTGATGAAGCCTACAATTAAATGTAGAATTCTGACAAAGACCTCTAGATCAAGTCATGTGAATTAAAAAACATGAATCTAGGTCCAAAAGCATTGTCATTAGTCAATAAACACATCAATGAACAGAAAACAGTGAAAGAAAAATTAATACATACATTGGTGCTGATAACTAGGGATTCCAACCTCCTTCCTAGACCTCCCATGCAGAGCCGGTGGGAGTCCAGGCTCCGGTCCCCCGCTCCGGCGACCCAGGAATTGGTGGTTGAGGTCCAGGCCTCTCTCACCAGGCGTTGATGGTTTTGGCCCCAGTTCCTCAGGCTGCTGTTTTCCACACCCGGGCCACCAGGAACCCCGGTGAGCTCTCTCCGGCCAACACTGCCACTGTGCCAGGCGGCGAATGACGCAGCACTCACCAAGGAGTGCCGCAAGCTTCTATGGGCATATCCACGGGCTGTGGTACTTCTTGGGCCCAACCAGACTTTATTATACTCATTTATAGGAAGGGCCATGCTACTTTAACATACTTATTGTTATTAGAGAAAAGGTAGCCTGTGGACGTCCGTAGCGTCCACATGTGAGAACAGTAATATTAGTTTTGCTACAGTATGAGTTAATGATGGGTTAGCTGGGTTAATTAATTTAATTTTGGTTTTTAGTTTTTCGTATGGTTGTTCTGTGCACAAATTGATTGGACGGTTCAGGTCAAATTATATTATATTAGCTTTGCTACAGTATGAGTTAATGATGGGTTAGCTGGGTTGATTAATTTAACTTTGGTTTTTAGTTTTTTGTATGGTTGTTGTAGGTCCAGTAGAAATATGGTATGACGGTTCAGATTTGTTTAGGTACTGTGCACAAATTGATTGGACGGTTCATATCAAATTATATTGATTAATTTAACTTTGGTTTTTAGTTTTTAGTATGGTTGTTATAGGTCTAGTAGAAATATGGTTTGACGGTTCAGATTTGTTTAGATACTGTGCACAAATTGATTGGACGGTTCAGATCAAATTACTGTATATTCCATTTTTATTGTACTATTGTTCATAAGCACAGTAATACTATTTATAAAATAGTGATCAACCGTTGGATTTCGATCCAACGGTTGATAGCAACGTTCGTAGATTTCGACTCTACGAACGTGCATAGATTACTTGATCTCTTATTATTATTATTATTATTATTATTATTATTATTATTATTATTTTTTGCTTTTATATCATAAGACTCGTAATAAAATTATGATTTCTTCATTATATATATATATATATTTTGTGACTCGTTAAATATTTTTGTATGCAATTGTTTTTTTATTATTATTTTTTATTTTCTCTCTATAAAATTTAGAGGTTGATCCATTTTACTCAAATTAAATAAATAAGCCAATTAATTAGCAGTAGAAGGTGGCTCCGTGAATTGTCGAGGAAATAGTGGAGGGACATGCGAGTTTTTTTTTGTCAGACATGTGAGTTTGAAATGTTGTGGCATTGCACTAACGGTGTTTTTTATTATATTTGGGGATTTTAGGCAGCACTTGGCACCTTGCTTTACACTAGATCTTTGCGGAATGCCTAATTTTCACTTCTTTGTGAACCTAGGTGCTTGTATTGCAATCAAATGTTGAAGTGAATACGGTGCTAGCATTATCGACATTGTAATTTGTATCTATGATACAGATTTTAGACTTGAAATCATATATATTAGAATTTATAGTTTTCACATTAGTATGGAAAATTTTTAACGTGCGGTTTTTTTTTTTGCTAGTCAAAAAGCCAAAGCTAATCTTGCTTGCCAGAGTGGGGTACTCTGTGTGACAACCAACGCAATCTGGAAAAGCATCTGTCAAAAAAAAGTTAATCTTTTTAACTGGTTGGCGTGGGATAACAACATCCTGACCCTGGATAATTTGACAGTGAGAAGATGTAATAGGCTCCCGACAACAACTTGTGTTCTCTGCCACAAAAATATTGAGACAACAAACCATCTGCTTATCCACTGTCCATAAGCTTAAAGGATTTGGATCTTCTTCACACACACTTTCTCCCTTCCTGTTCCACCATCTTCTTTGGTCAATCTTTGGGACAGTTGGAAGCCCCAGCTTCCCTCTCGTATGAGAGCTATTGGAGACATTATCATTAGAATCATCACTTGGAATATTTGGTTGGAAAGAAATGCACACATCTTTAATAACAGATATTCTACTTTTCAAACTATCACTGTCAAAGCCTTTGTGCATGATGATTTCGTGGATTGATGCAGCTCCATAGTCAAAGAAAGCTAGGCTTGAAGGCTCAATCGTGACTGCCAAGCGTAGTATGGAGTTCCTTGGACACCCCTCAAGTTCAGGCGATGATAGACCAGTTGAGTAGGATGTGAGGCCCTGATAGCGCTCTAGGCCCTTTGGGCCTTGGGTCTCATCTCTGTGTTTCCCGTGGACTTTTATTGTCTTTATCTGTATTTCTCTTATTTTTCTTTTGGCCTTGTATTTTCTCAGTTTCCATCACCAGTGGACTGTTTTGTTGTTCCTTTTGTCTGCAATGAATGCGGTTTATCCACTTTTTTCACCAAAGTTGTTTATAGTAAATTTCAAGGTATTAATATTTTCCACTAAATTTTTTTTAGTTGCATAGCTTGGAGATCAGAATCTCTTGGGAATAGACCTAACCTTTTAATTTATTTTTATTTTTTTTAAATAGATAAACTACATGCATTAAAAACTAAAAAAGACAACAGAAACAGTCCACTAACAGTGAAGACTAACAAAGTACAACACAAAAATAAAAAAAACAAAAACCAACAAAATAACAAGGATAAAAGGCACGCAACCCCTGACCCACAACATTACAATGTGGACAAGACTAGAGACCTTACTCTTTACAACAAGGATAAATGACATAACCTTATATATATATATATAGAGGATGCATAGTTTTTTAGCACAGTAACTCAAAAAATCACAACCATCCAACCCTATTCCTACTAGCATCTACAGTACAAAATATAAAAACAAACAATACACCCAAATCAACCAACCCTCATATTGTTGCTAACCGCGAACTTCTGCAGAATCCTTTTTCTTATATATATACATATGTTGATTCAAATGGTTATAGATGCCCATTCATACCATTTTTAGTGACATCATATTAACTGATTTGTTGAATGCATCAATTGCTTCATCAATGACTATGAAAGTATATCAAAATTTACTTTTGAATATATATATTTGACAAATGCGGCAACAACTTGCTCCCACATTGGGACCTTATGACATGGTGTAGAAGGGACCCCGTCACCACGTGTACATAGTGAACTCTTACTCATCATGAGTTAAGTGGAATTTGAACATTAGATCTCTTGAATGAAAGCGAATACTCTATCCATTGGGTTAGCCCAATGTTGGTTTCTTTTTGAATTGTTTTAAACATTTTTTTAAATTAAATTAGATAATCTATAGTTTAATTGAAAATTTTAAGACATTGTTCTAGGGATGTTGCATGTTCAAATCCCACCCAGGATTTTTTATGAACAGATGGTGAAAGTCCCTCACCCACAAGGTACCATAATGGTCTCTAGTGTGAGAGTAGGCTTATAGCCCAACCCGTGTTGCGGATGATCTGATTCTTGTCACCAATGCTTCCAGGAGAAATGCCAGATACTGCCTTTTCTGTCTAAATCTATATCATTCTCTTACTGGGCAGAAGCCTAATGTTTTGAAATCTGCACTTTATGTCCCCTCTTGGTGCAATCGTAGGTTATCTAATGCTATATCCAAAATCCTTGGTATTAAATTGGGGAAATTTCCTTTTACCTATCTTGGGATTCCTATCTCCCCTAAGAGACTGACTATTAATCAACTTCAATTCATCCCGGATAGAGTGCATAAAATTATCCACTCCTGGAATCATTCGTCCCTTTCCCTTGCTGGTAGAGCTACTCTCCTGAACAGTACTATCTTTGCCATTCCTAACTACATGCTTTCAGTAATGAATCTTCCAGTCTCCATTTTGGACACTATCTCTAAGCATGCCAGGAATTTCCTCTGGGGTAGAAGCAGCAATAAGAGGGGTTTTCACTCAATCGGTTGGGCTACTACTACACTTGGCAAATCTGAGGGGGGTCTTAGTATTCGTAATCTCCGGCTTGTGAATCACTCTCTCATGGCGAAAAATGTTTTTGCCATTTTAAATTCTGAGGATAAAATCTGGGTCAGCATTTTTAAATATAAGTACAGTGGTTGGCATCTTTGGAACCCTAATAAAATTTCTAAATCCTCCTGGTTCTATAAATCCATTTGTCATACTGCTACTTGTTTGAGACCTAATATTAAACTTCTTGCCTGCAATCCTGAGCTTATTGATATATGGAATGATGCTTGTTTTTTTTATTTGCCTATTTCCCGTAAGCCCACTTTTCTCAACACCTCCCTGAATTTGGATGATTTTCGTTTCAAGGATTGCTTCTCTGCTAATGGTTTTTGTTCTCAAACTATTGCCAGCTTTTTTGGTAGCTCCATTGACTCGTCTTTCCTGAATGACATTCATTTTAGTTCTGAGGATACTTTGGTTTGGAAATGGAACTTCCCATCTTGCATCGCAAGTATTGCCTCTTCAGTGTATACCCATCTCAATCAGAGTAATCACATTCAGGATTGTTGGCGGGGGTGGCATGAAATTTGGATACTTCCCATTATGCCTCGCATCAAGGTCCACCTCTGGAAAATTGCTCATGGCCGGCTACCCACTAATGCATATCTATATAATCTTAATATTGGGCCCTGCAATCCTTGCCCTCTTTGTGGACTGGAAAATGAAACCATTGAGCACATTATTTGGAGATGCAACAAAGTTATTCATTGCTGGTTTGAACTTTTTAATATGCTTTGTCTGAACTCATCCTTAATTAATTCTCTCCACACTGGTTCATGGCTAGTTGATATTTTGGATCCTTGGCCGAAGGCCCTTATTGCTACTGTTACTTGGATTATATGGAAGCAGCGTTGCAACTTGGTCTTTAGAAATGTTCCTATCAATCCTGATGTGATTGTTAACAGAGCTTGGTCTCTCTGCTCTGATTTCAAAAAAACTTCTTCCAGGGATCGGGCTCTTCTCTGTGCAAAATCGAACTCTGTTCACATTTTTTCTGATGTGTCCTGGTCCTCATGTAATCTGTTTGCTGGTCTTGGTTTTCTTATTGTTACTAATTCTAAGAATATCCTGGTTGCAGGCTCGATGGGTCTACCTTCGTCTTCTCCATTTCAAGCTGAAATCGCTGCTGTCAACCTTGCCCTTCAGACCTGTCTTGACTTGGGATGGACTCCTGACAGAGTCTTCTGTGACTGCCCGGGTGTGGCTCACCTGTTGAAGAACTATAATGCCAGCGTTGCCTGGCATGTCAACTCGGATTACCAATTAATGAAGAAGAACCTTGAATCATTTCCTAATATTGTAATTGAAACAATCTCGCGGGACCTCAACACCTTTGCCGACCCCCTTGCCTCTGTTGGGCGTTCTAATCCTCAGCTTTCACTCTTTTTCAGAGGCATGGAGAGACCTTTTTGGGTTGAAGAGCTTTGTCTTCAGCACGGCCTCAGTTTCTGAGTTTTTTCTAGCTTTCTTTTTCTTGTTTTGTTTGATAGCCCTTGGGCTTCTTTGTCAAAAAAAAAAAATGACCAATAATCTATAGATCGACATGCTCAACTCCAGTGTGCATTATTTGAAATAAGACATATTTGTTCATAAACCTATTGACGACCAAACAGATCAGTTTACAGACAAACAATGAAGTATTGGGGGCCGTGAACATTGACCTCTAGATTGAATTATGTGAATCAGAGATCATGAATCTAGGACTGTAAAGATAATAAACACATCAATGAACAGAAAACACTGAAAGAATAATTAATACAAACTTTCAGCTTTGAGAATCAATCAAGTCAGAGGCCTAATCACTCGTTCCATGAACAATTTAATTTT
Source organism: Dioscorea cayenensis subsp. rotundata (assembly GCF_009730915.1). Classification (NCBI taxonomy): domain Eukaryota; kingdom Viridiplantae; phylum Streptophyta; class Magnoliopsida; order Dioscoreales; family Dioscoreaceae; genus Dioscorea; species Dioscorea cayenensis. The sequence continues at coordinate 51,245 of NW_024087899.1, forward strand.
ATACAACAGGAAACAATATCATAGAGTGATTTCTATATATATATATATATATATATATTGTTGCAACAGAGAACCTAACTGTTCCGAGATCTTTGAGCTTTCAGATATATTACTAGCCATGTGCAAATACATCCTAAATTTTTTTTTGTGCGTATATATATAAATATATACTATCAGTTTAAATTGTGATTCTCTAATCTGCTAATCACACTCTTCGGTTTGAGATGAAAATCACGAAGCACATGCAAACCACCACTCTTCATCTTCATCTTCTTCTCATACTTCCTATTGGATTTTTATGCAATGGAGAACAGAGCAAGAGCTGCATGCAGAGTGAAAGATTGGTACTTGTCAAGTTCAAAACAGGGCTTCAAGATCCTCACCACCTTCTATCTTCATGGGAAGGTGAAGACTGTTGTACATGGAGAGGAGTTCATTGTGACAATGAAACTTGGCATGTTGTCAGCTTGGATCTTCAGTATCACCATCTTTATCATGGCCTTAGCAATGGCGGAAGACTCAGTGGTGAAATCAATCCTTCTTTGCTTTCTTTGAAGCATTTTTTTTTTTTTTTGAGGGAAGAGCTCATAGAGCTTAATTTATTGATAATAAAAAAGAAGGTTTACAAAACAACAGGATTACAAACAAACCTAAATAACAACAAGCATGAACTAAACTAAAGCAAAAACAAAAAGCTGTAGAAGACAAGACTAGAAAATGAAACCAAAATCAGAGAAGAGATCCATGAGCCATCTGGGCAGATCGCGACCAGAGTGGAAGAGGTCGAGAGTATGATTGTTGCGCCAAGTGAAGCGTAGCAGAAGCAAGGCTGTTCCAGCGAGCAGGAATGGCAACAAGCTTGGGATTGCCAGCAAGTTGGAGGAGAAGATTCGCGGTGGAGATGTCCTGATCAGCGCGCCAAGCGACAGGGTTATGATCACATGTCAAGGCTTGAGGTAATTCATAGTTGCAATGAAGAATACATCGAACGCCCAGTTGCCCATCCAAAGAAGATTGGATAGCAAAACACATAGCTTTGAGACCAGCATGAAAGATTGAATCCGCAGAGAACGAGCAGCAACCTGCATAATAAACTTTGTAAGAATGAGAGGAGATAAAGAAACCCAACTTACCAATGTTGTTGCTGCCAATCCATCTGTGGGCAAAGAAAAGAAATGGGCCGGATGAACTTGAAAAATTGTTGAGGAGTAGCTTCCTTCCAACCAGAGATGCATTTTCCTGCATAAAATCCTTGACATGTGCAATGGCTTTAACTGAAATGTTAATGAAATTGGGAATGGTATTGTTAAATATGGCATCACAACGAGCCTTCCACAGATACCAAATACAAGCTGCAATGACTGAAATAGTGTGAATTGAATAATTATAATCAGTGATCCAGAAACCAGCGGAGATAAGATCAGGGAAAGAGATCATGATACCCAACCTGTGAATCAAAGAGTTCCAGACCATCTGAGCACAACGACATTCAAGAAATAAGTGCTCAGAAGATTCACAATCAATGTGGCAAAAAACACATAAAGATCTGGGGCCAATGTTGATGCTGTTGAGGTAATCAGTAGTAGAAACTCTACCATGAAGCAAGAGCCAAATAAAGTGCTTAATGCGGGGAGCAACATGGAGTTTCCAAAGCAATTTCCACCCTGGCCACTCCAAGGCCAAATCATGGTTGTGATTTAAGTGATTGTAGACAGCTTGAATCGCTTGGACTTGAGTTCTAATAATTTCAAGGGAACAGAGATTCCCAGCTTCTTTGGTTCACTCACTGGTTTGAGTTATCTGAATCTCTCTAATGCTGGTTTCATTGGGAGGGTTCCTCCTCAGCTTGGTAATCTCACAAGCTTGATTTATCTTGATCTCAATTCATTCTATTCCATGCATGATTTACATGTTGATGATAACCTTCATTGGCTTTCTTCTCTTTCATCTCTGCAATATCTTGACATGAGTAGAGTTAATCTTGCTAAGATTTCTTCTGATAATTTGTTTCATGCTGTTAACATGCTGCCTAGTCTTTCAATTTTGATTCTTCCAAACTGCCACCTTCACTGGCCACAGCCTTCCTCTTCAATACGGTAAAATACTTCAATTTGTCACAAGTATTGACCTTTCAAGCAATCTGTTTTCAGGAGAGATTCCAGAGCAATTTGGTAATCTTGATGGGTTGTAAAATCTGAACTTGTCTGGCAATCATTTGATCGGTCGAATTCCTGACTCTGTCGGGGGCCTGAAATCACTGGAATCGCTTGATTTATCAAGGAATGAACTTGGAGGCAGGATTTCTCCTAGCATATCTTTTCTAACTTCATTGAGTGACTTGAACCTTTCATACAACAACTTTTCTTGTAGAATTCCATCAGGCGATCAACTTCAGACTCTTGATGACACATCCATATACATCGGCAAGTAGGACTTGTGTGGCCCTCCTTTGACTGTAAAAATGCGACGATAATACTACACATGGTTTCAGTGATGAAGAAGATGATCTTGATGAGTCTGAAATGTTATGGTTATACTATGGCAATGTTGTGGGCTATGTGCTTGGTTTGTGGGCGGTATGTATTGCTCTATGGTTCAATGTCTCTTGGAGAAATTCATATTTTCGTTTAGCTGATTGTATGCATAAGAAGTTTACTGCAGTTACCACCACAAAATATTCTAGTGAAATCAGTACTGATGATGAAGCAGATCAATGGATAATTTGGTGATGAATCTAAACTGACCACGTGACATTATAAAGGCGCATGATTGAGTTTTTACAGCACAACAGATAAAAAATATTGTATAGAGTTTGATGTATATTATTGTACCATTGAAGAACTGAAATGCATGTGTTTTGCTATGAAAAATAAAACCAATCCCAATATTTCATTTTAGAACTTTGCTTGTTTTATCTATTTTTTCTTGCTCGCTTATCACCATCAGAAATTGTTTCATGGTAACTAGAGCAAGAGGTTCACTAATCAGTCCCAAAGGCCTGGTTCTGACAAATTCTTGTATGAACACTATATATTGTATATCTCGCCCACTTTGGATATTAGATTTTTCTGCCATGGCTTATGATGCATTCTTATATTGTACATCTCTGAGTTTAGAATTTTTAAAAAGTGGATAAACCACGGATTCATTATACCAGGGTCACCAGAGGTGAAACACGGGGCAGAAAACCAAACAACAACAAAAAGAACACGTAGAGCTGCAAGAAAGGGCCGGAGGCCGGGGGCTCAAACTAGGGAGGCGCCATCGAAGGGGAAACGTCTGACATGCCACTGGATGAAGCAGGCGGTTATAGGGGATCAGGGATCCTAGAGTCCATAATAACAAGACTACGCTTGATCGTAGGAAGAGAATCCTCAAGATGAAGTAGGGTCGAGTCTGGGGTTGCATTGATCCAAGCAATGAGTAAATGATCAATCTTACAGATAATGGTAAAAACATCTACAGCTACAGAAGAAAAGATGTGATTATTGTGCTTAGCCCAAATGACCTAGGGCCCGAATTAGGAGGCCCTGCTGTTTTGACTTAGGTGATCCTTGCATTGCCAAGAGATCCAAGCCTCGGATAGGGTGGTAGGGACCCCTACAAAGAAAAGCGCTATGAGTGGTCCCAGATCGATGAAGCGAACGAACACTTAATCATGAGATGGTCAACACTTTCCAGCTCTGCATCACAGAGGACGCAAGTGCTAGTGGAGATTCTGTTGCACCCCCGCCGTGCCAAATTTTCCTGAGTTAAGATTTCATTGTTCGGGCCAACCGTAAGAAAGCTTTGACTTTTAGCAGGCGGGGCCCCTCCGAAAGGTCTTCGTCAAGGCGCAACAAATACCACCATCGTTGAGGAAAGAGTAGAAGGAATTCATTGAGAAGCCATTGTTGTCCCATCTCCATTTTTTGGAGTCTCTTCCTTGGGTTATATCCTAAATCAGCGACCCTCTGTTGTGTGATTTTTATAAAGCAAGTATACACTACCGTAAACAAGTAAAATAATGATAAGAGAGTATCGTCCCACTAGGATTGAATTTAATAATTATCAAAATTAATAACCCTAATTCTACTTGATTAATGAGATTGGAAAGATTTAATTTAGAAAATCTAATTCAAGGACTGGAGAGAGATAGTTAGATGAGAAGAAATCAATGCCAAAAGATTCTAGGGTTTCCGAGTTCACCTAGACTAAGTCTACCTAGATAGTTTTGTTCAATCAAACAATGCTTATTTCTTATGTTGTCATCAAATTTCCCTAAATTACATATTGATCTTTCTCAAGCATCAATAGCATATTCCATTAGATAAGTTAATATCATCTCTGAGATTAGATAACTGTGAATTTATGGAACTCATTAAACTTTAGAAATTTATAATAATGCATGCAATCTCATAAATATCTCTATCTTATGATGATTGTATCATATTTCAACCAAGACCTAATTCAATTATCACTTCTCGGTCTCAAATCGAATTACCAGTCATGCAATTGTTAATCAAGCAAACACAAGCATTAAGTATAGATTAAAATATCCAACATAACTTTGAATAAAACATCAATTAAATTAAACAAAACGAATCTAGGTTTTTGTAGTCTGGCTACATCGTAGCCCTAGAAAAAGTATTTAGAACATGACAATTGCAAAGCTTGACATATTATCAAGCTTCATAATCAAATAAACAAAAAATAATTAAAAACTAAAGCTTGACAATGAATCTTCGCCGAATCTTTGCTCCTGGCCTTTTGCTCTCCGAAATTCTCCTTTCCCTTTTTGTCTTAAACCCAAACCCTTTTATAACTTGAAATCAGGATAACACCTAGGATCTATAATTTCTGTTTTGCACTTCTTAATGTTGTAGCACCTAGGCATTACATGCTAGTTTCTAGGCGCTATATTTTCTGTTTTGCTTATTCATTCTTCATTGAAACTTGATCCTCTTTTCTCCAATTTTGTGGTTTTGATGTGTTCTTCCTCCAAATCATTCTCTTTCTTTCCTAAAATTCAATAACAATAAGATTAGAAGTAAAATTTGTTCAAAATAATTCACATTTCATTTATCATGAGTTAAACAAAGTTTATATAATTTTGTGCAAATTATACTCATCACGCTTGCAAAGGAAAAAGTTCCTCGAAATTTGGATCCGGCTCTAAAAGAAGGAAATTAGCTACTGAAATAAGAGGATCCCTCCACCGAGCGAAGAGGTCAGGCCATCTGCATCGCAGTGTGGAGCCCTAAGGCCAGCAGTCTAGTCAAGATGAAGTGGCCTTCTCGTCTGAGATCAAGACATCAATACAAAAAAGGAAAGCAGATCTGCACTTGAGGAGACCTTTTCAAAAGAAGGAGCTGATCCTTGGAGTATAATGAAAAAGAGGAATTGATCCACCATGTGGAGCATAATTAAAGGTAATGATGTTGGATCAGGAAAATTTGAGTTCACATTCTCACATTTAGTTCTACTATTTCCAGCTTGATACTATGAAACAATGTCATTAAGGTAACATTACTGTAGTTTAGCTCAAATAGATATATTATATGTAGTAGTGACCCCGAATACAAATCACATAATATATCACCAAAAGACAATCATTTTATTTGGGTAACCTTTATTTTTTCTCAAGCAAAAGACCATAAATCAATACATCAATACAGCGATACGTAAAACTATGTACACACTATTTTACCAAAATTTCGTCTTTGGCTTGTGCAGTGCTGAAGTTAAGATACATCACATTGTTCATCATCCATCTATTTCATCCTTGACGCCTGCTGAATTATAAATACTTGTTGCAGTGAATGCAAGAAGCTTCTTATGCATATAATCAACTACATCAAAATATGAATTCCTCCATGCCTCTTTGATGAACAAACAAATACATACTGCCCACAAACCCAATGCATATCCCACGGCACCACCAAACAATAACCATAATGTCGCATTCTCATCAGAATCATCTCCTTCAACAGCGAAGGCAAGTGTTTCATTATGACCACATTTTACTGTCAAAGGAGGGCCGCAGAGGTCACGATTGCCAATGTATATCGATGGATCATCAAGAGTTTGCAGCTGGTTACCTGTTGGAATTCTACCCCACAAGTTGTTGTACGAAAGGTTCAGATGACTCAACGAAGTAAGAAAAGATATGCTCGGAGGAATCTCTCCTGAAAGTTCATTTCTTGATAAATCAAATGACTCCAATGACACTAAGTCACCTATTGAATCTGGAATCACACCTATCAAATGATTTCCGGACAAGTTCAGATTTTGTATCCCATTAAGATTTCCTAATTGCTGTGGTATTTCACCCGAAAGCTGATTGCTTGAAAGGTCCATGCTTGTCACAAACTCAAGTGTTTTACTGTATTCAAGTTCCATTCCTTTTGTGATAACTGACAAGCTGTCGGTATAACCGGAAATGCTATAATTCCCTATGCTTGTGATGACTAGGCCATGAAATCCGTCCAGAATACTCTGTCTTGCTTCATCCGTGAGTTGCATCGCAGAAAGGTTGCCGAAAGACTGAGGTATAACTCCCGATAAGTTATTATTAGCAAGGTCTAAGATTTGCAATGATGCTAGATTGGATAATTCTCCAGGGATGTCACCCTGCAACATGTTAGCTCGTAAACGGAGTATCCTTAGCAATGGCATACTTTCTCCGATCCACGCTGGTATATTTCCTGATAACTTGTTGCCACCAAGATCAAGGGTCACAAGTATCTTGCAGTTTCTCAGAGGCAATGGGATTTCTCCAGAGAGATTGTTGTTCCCCAAGTGAAGAACTTCAATCAATTTCAGAGAACCAAGAGAAACTGGAATTTCTCCATATATCTTGTTGTTTGCCAGATTTAGAGCCACCAAGAAGAACAGATTTTGCCAACATCCAGGAAGCTCACCAGAGATAAAATTGTTGGAGATATCAATGACTTGCATCAGCTGGAAGTTGCATATTGATGCAGAAAGCGTACCATTTAAGAGATTATTTGAAAGATACAAATGTCCCAATGTTGGTATATTTTCACCAAGAATGGGAAGAAGATCACCTGAAAATGAATTATCTGAAAGATCAACATATAATGCATTAGATGGCAGAGGAGGCAATGGGCCTTCAAATTTATTTGACCTCAGATTAATGAGACATAAACTGAAGAACTTGAGAGACTTGGGTATAGTTCCAGTTATCTGATTATTTGAGAGATCAAGAAGTGCAATGCTATGCGGCAAGTCCCAGAACCAGTCAGGCAATGAACCTGTGATTCCAGTATTGGACAAATCAAGCACTGAATAATCTTTCTGAGTTCTGAGCCATGCTGGAAATTCTGGTCCCAGTTGACACGATACAAGAGCAATTTCTAGAAGATGGAAAGGAGGTACCCAGTCTCTGCTGATGTTCACTACTAATGGATTGTAACTCATGCTCAGAGTATCCAGACTTGAGAGATTGGCGAAGTGTTGTTGGGATATAACACCACTAATTGAATTGTAAGCAATATCAAGAATTTTCAGCTCTGAGAGTTGTCCAAAGCTCTCTGGAAGACTTCCGTTGAATCTATTCGAGGTGAGATACAAGGTTCTTAAATTTGATAAGTTTCCAATAGAAATAGGAATCGGTCCGTAAAGCGAGTTCTTACTAAGATCAAGAGTGATTATAGCCTTGAGCATTCCCAACCAGCCTGACAACTCCCCTTTCAATTTACTGTTTCTCAAGTTTAATGTCTCAATAGTATCACCAGCACATCCAGAGAAAATTCTTGACAGTGTGCTCGTATCTTCACTGAGATTATTGAATGAGAAATCTAAAGTGTGCAAGTTGCAGAGGTCTCTGATGCTTGTTGGTAGCGGGCCGGCAAAGTGATTGAATCCAAGCTGAATGACCTCCAGAGATTTCATTTGACCAATGGCTTCAGGTATCACCCCATGGAAGTGATTGAACCAGAGATCAAGATAAACAAGTCTGCTGGAATTAGTTAGCCAGAGAGGGAAAGTGGAGTTGATTTGATTGTTGCTAAGATCAATAGTAGTAAAAGAATTACTAAGATTGAGATATAAAGAAGAAGAATAAGAAGAAGAAGAAGAAGAAGAAGAAGAAGAAAGAAGAAGAAGAGCAAGGCTGTGGCCAGTGAAGGTGGCAGTTTGGAAGAATCAAAACAGAAAGAGCAGGCAGCATGTTAACAGCATGAAACAAATTATCAGAAGAAATCTTAGCAAGATTAACTCCACTCATGTCAAGATATTGCAGAGAAGAAAGGAAAGAAAGCCATTGAAAATTATCATCAACATGCAAATCATGCATAGAATAGAATGAATTGAGATCAAGATAAATCAAGCTTGTGAGATTACCGAGCTGAGGAGGAACCCTCCCAATGAAACCAGCATTAGAGAGATTCAGATAACTCAAACCAGTGAGTGAACCAATGAAACTGGGAATCTCTGTTCCCTTGAAATGATTAGAACTCAAGTCCAAGTGATTCAAATGCTTCAAAGAAAACAAAGAAGGATTAATCTCACCACTGAGTCTTCCACCATTGCTAAGGCCATGATAAAGATGGTGATACTGAAGATCCAAGCTGACAACATGCCAAGTTTCATTGTCACAATGAACTCCTGCCCATGTACAGCAGTCATCACCTTCCCATGAAGATAGAAGTTGGTGAGGATCTTGAAGCCCTGCTTTGAACTTGACAAGTGCCAATCTCTCACTCTCACTGCAGCTCATGCAGAGTTCTCCATTGTACAAACATCCAAGAAGAAGCATAAGAAGATGCAGATGAGACGGAATGGTGTTCTGTTTCCTCATGGTTTTAGTTTTCACCTGGAACTGGAAGCCTGACAATGGAGAGAGAGAGAGACAAAAAGAGAAAGAGTCGCACAAGAGAATGTTCAAAAAGAGAAAGAGTCACACAAGAGAATGTTCTAGTGAGAGAGAGAGACAAAAAGAGAAAGAGTCACACAAGAGAATGTTCTAGTGAGAGAGAGAGACAAAAAGAGAAAGAGTCACACAAGACAATGTTCTAGTTTGAACGCCAGCCAAGGGCTACTTTTGCTCCGTGTTCACTTGCTAGTCAGGCATGTTGTTCCGTGATGTTTGGTTCATGTTTGAACGGTCTTGGACCATCATATCACCTTGACACTTCAGTCGAGGTGAGGAATGCAAACACTATATATATTGATAACGTGGACAAATTATCAGAAATAAAAGGGTCCAATATTAATATACAGCATTAATCACCTCAATACTCATCCGATCAATTACACTAACAGTACGCCTATTGACCGGTCTAATTAATTATATAATTTACCAATATAATTGAGTCAATTTTATTTACTGTTTCTATAGCGCTTGAGAGTTGAGATAGACCACCTGCATAGAATTAGATATTTATTGACTCAATTTTGCCATTTTTTTATTCAAGGAAAAATGAGGAATAGTCAAAAGTAAGAAGAGAGAAAGAAAGCAATGGAAGGATGAGTCTCCTTTGAGACTGGGTGATTCCAGAGGCAGAGGGCACGGTGGCGGCACATCAGTTTCTCAGCCGCTAGGTGAGTTATCTCCTGGAGGCAATCTTAGAAGGCAGGAGATGACTGATATGGAAGATAGGAGAAGTGAGAGAATTAATCTTTATTCATTGATGAAATCAAGTGAGAACATAGGTCTTCATATAGAAGCCAAAGATATGAATATACCCCACTGCCTACATACATACATACATATATACATGTATATATATATATATAACACCCCCCCCTCTCAAACTCAAGGCGGATCATACGTCTTGAGTTTGGATAACATGAACTGATGCTGATCACGTGTCTGTGCCTTAGTGAAAAAATCAGCGACCTGGACCTCAGTAGGAAGATAATGAAGTGACACAGTGTGAGCACGGACATGACAGCGAGTGAAGTGGGCATCGACACCAATATGTTTGGTCAGCTCATGCTTGACTGGATCGGCAGCAATCTGAAGAGCGCCTATACTATCGCAGTGAATGGGAATGGGTGAATGGATCGGTACACCAAAATCCTGTAGAATCGAATGAATCCAAAGTACCTCCTGTATGGTAGAAGCTAAAACACGAACCTCAGCTTCAGCACTAGACTTGGCAACAGTCTGCTGTTTCTTAGTCTTCCAAACAACAAGTGAAGACCCAAGAAAGATACAAAAACCAGTGACAAAGACCCGATCATTAGAAGAGCTGGCCCAAGTAGCATCTGAAATAGGCCTGTAATTGAAGAGTGGATTGGTGTGAGTAGAATAGACCACGGGAGGCAAATTGCCACGAAGATAGCGCAGACACCGGAGAAGATGCCCATAATGGACGCAGTGGGGGCCGCACGAATCGATCTAAGAATATGCATGACATGAGAAATGTCGGGACGTGTAACGCAAGATATACCAAGCTACCAACAAGATGCCAGATAGCGAGAAGGATCGATAATGGAACCCCTATCGGAAGCACGAGTTTGCAAAATGCAACTCCATGCGGTAGTAGCGGTGACAAGTATCATGCTAGCCGGAGGCGATCGAGAAGATCGAGAGTGTATGCTGTCGAGATAGTCGATAGCCATCAGGATGAGAGGTGATCTCGATACCCGTAGAAAATAACGGCGGACCAAGATCGGTCATCAAGAAAGTCTCACAGGTTTCAGCTCACAAAAGTAATGTGAGCGAGTAATCATCACCGATAAGAATCATATCATCCACATATAGAAGGAGAATGGTCAGCCACGAGGTAAAGAATGAATGAAGAGCGAGTAGGGATCATGTATACTCGAGTAAATCACAGCGAGCCCTCAACTATCTTGTCGAACCTCTCAAACCGAGACACGTGGAGCCTGTTTGAGACCATAGAGAGCCCGGCGAAGACGACAAACAGAGCTTGGAGGCACCTGAAGGCCAGGTTGAGGAGTCATGTAAACCTCCTCCTTTAAGTCCCCATGAAGAAAGGCGTTCTTCACATCTAGCTGATGAAGAACCCACCTACGAACAGCTGCAATAGCAACTAATGTACGCACAGTGTGCATATGTGCCACAGGGGCAAAAGTCTCCTCATAATCACGGCCATACTCCTGCTGAAAGCCGCGGGCAACAAGACGCGCCCCCATCAGAACGGGTCTTCACTCGGTAGATCCATCGACAAGTAATAGGAGTGGCATGAGCAGGAAGAGGAACTATATCCCATGTGTGAGTCCGAGACAAAGCATCAAGCTCCTCAACCATGGCAATCCTCCACTCAGGGGATCGAACCACTTCCTTGTAGGTACCTGGCTCAATGACATCTGAGACACTGGTGCTAGTAGAGGCATAACGAATAGGTGGATGTAAAGAGAAACAATCTCGTAAAGAGTAAGGATGAGAGGATACCTCAGGAGCTGGATCGATAGCAGGAGAGGCGTCAGAGTGGACCTGCCCTGTTAGAGCCACTATGGGATCCCGACGATGGTAAGATAAACGAATCTGTGGGTGAGTAGGGGAAAGTGAAAAAGAAGGGGTAGACACAACAGGAGACTCAACAGATAGTGGAGAAGGAGGGTCAAGAGAGGAGTGACTAAGAAGCTCTGGAGGAGTACAGAATGAAGGAGATGAGGGCACAGGAGAACCATCCTCAGGAGAATTGGTAGGGAAAAGAAAAGATAGTGGAACCGAGGGAGAGTGAGACTCAATAGAAGAAGGAGAAGTATAAAAGGGGGTGGCCTCATCAAACGTGACATCACGAGAGATACGAATATGAGGGGTAACAGGATGATAGCAACGATAACCCTTATGCTCAAGGCTATATCCCAGAAAAACACAAGAGACAGACTGGGCGGTGAGCTTGGTCCGCTCCCGAGGTGCGAGTAAAACAAAACAACAACCAAAAACACAAAGATGATCATAGCGAGAAGGTGTCCCATGAAGACACTCTCCTGGGCTGCGATCATGGAGGTAAGATGAAGGTTGAAGGTTAATTAGATAAATAGCTGTACTAATAGCATCAACCCAAAAATGAGGAGGAAGAAAAGCACCAAGAAGAAGAGCACGAGCTGTCTCTAAGATATGACGATGCTAGCGTTCAGCTACCCCATTCTGAGGATGATCCCCAGGGCAAGATAACTGAGGCAATGTACCCTTAGAAGACAAAAAGGCACGAAAAGCCTGAGAAGTGTATTCGCCACCAGAGTCAGATCGAAAGACCTTAACTGAGGCATCGAATTGGGTGTGAACCATGGCTATAAAAGATCGATATATAGACAATAATTGACTACAATGATGCATAAAATAGATCCAAGTAAAGCGATTGTAGTCATCAATAAAAATAACATAATAACGGTTACCTCATTTAGAAACAAAGGGAGCGGGACCCCAAACATCAGAATGAATAAGTTCAAAAGGAGCAGTAGTCTGAGATACACTCAAAGGATAAGGGCGTTGTAGTTGTTTACCAAGCTTACAGCCAATACAGACAACATCAGAGGAAGGAGAGACAGCTCCTAAGACTCCAAGACGAACAAGAGTAGACATACGAGAAGAACACAAATGACCAAGACGATGATGCCACATATAATGAGATAAAACTGTAGCATGACACTGATGAAGTAGCCTAGCTGAAGATGACAAGTGAAGGGTATCCAACACATAGACTCCATTAAGGCGGCGGCCAGCTCCAATTACCGTCCCACTGTGATCCTGCACACGACATGATGTACGATCAAAAATAATCTGACTGTCATAATCAGTAAGCTGACTAACAGACATAAGGTTCATGGATAAACGAGGAACATGGGAGACAGAAGGAACAAAGAAGGCATCAGAAGAAAAGTGACCAGTAGATGAAATAGGAAGAAAGGTGCCATCAGCAGTGCGAACATGTGTGATATGTAAGGGTGGACGAGAATGATGAAGATGAGTGGCATCAGGTGTCATGTGAAGGGAAGCACCAGAATCAAGAAGCCAAAGAGGACAGGAACTACCTGGAGTAGAAGGAGGAACCTGAGCCGACCGTGCATGGCTAGTGGTGTCTGCTAAATGGGACTGCTAGAACCCGACGTAAACATCGCCAATAGGCTGATCGATGAGCAGAGCAGTGTAGAAGATGGTGGAGCGAGGGAGGCGATGGAGCAGGGAAACTGAAGCGGGAATGTGCCCTGCTGGAGGGAGTGAGGCGGGTGGGAGAAGAGGTGGTGAAGAAGTACCATAGGAAGTAGTACGCGGAAGTCCACGCTGCTTCTTCCGGCAATCACGCTCGAGATGACCAAATAAACGCTATGAGAGTGACAAATCAGCGATGCGACTTTCGGCCGTGAGGAAGGCCGAGATGATACAGGAGGAGCCAGGGGTCTAGTAGAGGAGGAGGAGGTCGATGAGATGGAAGGAAGGCGGGAGACTGCAAGAGCACTACCTCCCCCTGGGAAGGAAGCCCGGAGGCGGGTTTCCTCAGCACGAACAAATGCAAATGCCTCATCCAAAGAATATGCAGAGGGGACATGAAGTAACTGAGCCCGAGTTTGCTCAAACTCGGGGCGAAGACGCATAATGAACTCATACATACGCCGTGACTCATCATGGCTACGATGACGAGAACAGGAATCAGAACATGTAAGAATCTGGACAGCATGAACAGCACAATAGGGAGGAGTCAGAGCATTAATCTGACGCCATAGGGCGCAATACCGGGTGTAGAACTGGTCGACTGTATCCTCACCCTGCTGAAGACTAGTGAGAGACTGGTATAAGGTGTAGAGTTGTGCCTGACTGGAACCACAGTATCGGCGCTCAAGATAGTCCCACATCTCACGAGCGGTGGGAAGATCTACAATCTGAGTACGAATATCAAGAGTAACTGTCTGACAGATCATCATCTTGGCTGTGGAATCAGCAGCAGCCCATTTTTCAAACTGTTGCTCAAAGGCTGTGAGAAGAGTAGAGGCCTCTGTGGAGGCAATGGTGTCCGTGAGAGAAGGGGCAGTAGGAGCAATACAGGTACCGTCAACGTGACCAAGAACGCGAATGCCATCAAGAATCCACTTGATAGTGAGTCGCCAGGCAATGTAGTTGGTGTCATCAAGCACCACATCAGAATGATGAAGATTACGGTGCCGCATGTCTGATAACACCCCACTGAATCCATATTCCAT